>NC_092511.1:76054868-76089163 GCF_047511675.1 Marmota flaviventris | reverse complement strand
GAACCATTCACTATGCAGCAGCTCTTTCTCCTAGACTGGGCGGGTCTCCAATCCTGAGTGTCTAGGGCCTTGTCTTGTGTTTCCTCAAGCCAGGCCGTGCTCACCTGTGGCGCTCACCACAATACTGGCTACACGCCAGGTCTGCTGCTCCTGGGAGCCCTGTTTTCATGAACACCTGGGCTCACTCTCCCTGTTTGCCTCCCTCAGACCCTAAGTTTGTAGAGCTTGGCGCTGAGATCCCCCAGCGAATTTGCTTGCCCTCCTGTAGCCACGCCCCCGGTAGCTGGTGCAAGAGACCTCAGTTGTCAGCACTGGTGGGAGCGGTAGCCGGGAGTTCTGCACTGCGAGTCCCGCGCCACTCCTGATTCCCTCGTTCTGGTTATTGCGTTCACAGGAGAGCTGGGAGTGGCCCTTAAGGTTTCCCCACTGTGTGGAGAGAGATGACTAGGGGATTACACACCTGTTGCACTGGTTTCAATGCAGTTATCTCCTCCACCCGTGACGCCATTTCTCTGCCATGGTGGTATCCCATGCAAATGGTGACCATTCGTTCCCTTTGCCGGGTGACCAATGCAACGGGTGGGTCCTGTCTCTCCCAATCCCCGTTTCAGTCCTGTGGCCACTGCCTATGAAGGCTCGGTTGGATTTTAGCTCTGTAAGTTCCTAAGGGCCGAACAATTATTTCAGTGGGATCGTTAGTACTGAGTCACACGAAGCAGGCGAACCGGAGCTTAATTGCCTCCGATTCGGGCTCTGTGTGTGTGTTCTGAGGGGCCCAGCCTGTACACCCCAGATCCACGTCAGCTCAGCATTGCCTAGTGATCCTGAGCAAACAGCATTTAGACAGTTTACGGCTCTCTATGCCCACGCAGTTGAAGATGTCAGAGACTTGATGTCTCTGCGCCTGCCACCATGTTAGATCTCCTCAATGATATTCATGTTGCCCTTACAGCTTTCTGGCATAAGCAAGTTCTTGGGATTATACAAACTGCTGCTTCTGTTTCCAGTCCAGATTTCTAGAAATGAATCCCTGCCGCCATCGCCTCCCTCTCTGGGCCGTGCTCATGGGCGCTGCGCTCGTCTGCGACCGTAGCAGAGCTGCCCTGGCCTCCACAGCTCTTCAGCCCAGTGCCTGGCCCCTGGGGCCCAAGCGGCTGCCACCGCAGCTCTCCGTCCCCCTCCTCCGGAGGACGGGTCCCCTGGCAGGGGGGTGCAGAACGACTCCAGAGCAGGCTCTGCCTGAAGGTGCAGCGGCGAACAGGCCACCGAGGCGCTCGAGGCTGCAGTCCAGCCTTCAGAGGACAGGGCTCGGCACGCAGCCCAGCTCCAACCTCTAGGTGCAGCTGCCGGACAATGTATACAGAGCCATCAAGACAGCAAGCAGAAAGCAAATGGCCTTGTTCAAATTTCTTTGATACTGGGAAGATTTGTATTTTACCTAGCCTTACTATGTGCCCCAGTTTGGGGCCTTTTCTGTTCAATGGATCGCTGTTGGGAATAGCTGTTTTTAATGTCTCACTTCATTTTGACCTGTATAGGTAAATGAGAATGAGCTGGATTTCAGAGGGTTGGTGCTAGCTGGTTGAAACTTCACATACTCAATCAGTTGTCTGTGGGCACTCTCTGGTTTCTTCCTTGTAAAAGTAGCGATAAGCTGAAGCATGCAAAACAAGTTTGTCCAAGAGCACTTTAGGAGAAAACAGGGCAATATGCATGTACTGAAATTCCTCCCCCAATTATTTGGTCAGATTTCTTTGATACTGTGCAGGATTCATATGTAAGCCCTCCCCACTAGTCTCCCCAAGTTTAAACCTTTTATGATCAAAGGTTCTCTTAACAGGTTGGGCTTAGGGTTATGGTTAGAGTTAGGGTTATAACTAGTGTTAGGGTTGGGGTTAGTTTTTTTTTTCAACTTTTGGATACTGGGCAGGATTTATCTTTTTCCTATTCTTAGTATGCTCCCCATGTTTGGGCTTCCTAGTAAAAGGGTTTGCCCTCAGGAGTAGTTTTAATTTTCATCTTTCACTTCAATTTGCCCTATAGGGATGAATGGAAATGGACCTTGTCTCAAACAGGGTTTGTGCTAGCTACTTGAAACTTCATACACTCAATCAGTTCTCAGTGCACATTTTCTCATTTGTTTCTTGTGGTAGTAGCCCAAAGCTGAATTAGAAAGAAACAGTTTTATCTGTGAGCACTTTAGGAGCAAGTTTCATTTTTTTGCATGGATTACTTTGATATTGTACTGGATTCATCCTTTTTCCTAGTCTTAGTAGATTATGGCCTATAGACATGAATGAAAATGGAGCTGGAAATCAAACAGAGTTAGTAATAGCTGCTTGAAACTTCACACAATCAGCTCTCTTTGGGCACTCTCTGGTAGTTCCTTGTGAAAGTCCCTTAAAGAGAAGCATGAAAAAATAATTTATCCAAGAGCACATTAGGAGAATACAGGGAAATATGCACGTACTGAAATACCTCCCCCAATTATTTGGTCAGATTTCTTTGGTACTGCACAGGATTCATATGTTAGCCTGCCCCACTGGGCTCCTTTATTTTGGGACTACTATGATCAATGGTTTTCTAAACAGGTTAGGTTAGATTTAGTATTAGGTTAGGGCTAGGTTTACAGCTAATATTTTGTTAGATTTAGTTTTGTTCAAATTTCTTTGATACTGGGCAGGATTCAACTTTTACCTAGCCTTACTGTATTCTTTAGGTTTAGATCTCTTGAGTCAAGGCTTTGCTCTCCTGAACAGTTTGTATTTTACTTTTTCATTTCATTTTGACCTATGCATATAAATGGAAATGGAGCTGGAAATCCAACAAGGTTAGTGCTAGCTACTTCAAACCTCACACACTCAATCAGTTTTCTATGGGTATTCTCTGGTTTATTCCTTGTAAAATTTGCCCTAAGTTGAAGCATGCAAATCAACTTTATGTGAGAGCACTTTAGGAGAAAACAGGGAAATATGCATGTACTGAACTACTTCCCCAATTATTTGGTTAGATTTCTTTGATATTGTGAAAGATTCATCTGTTAGCTTACCCAACTTGCCTCCCAAATTGTGGGACTTCTAGGATCAAAGGGACTCTAAACAGGTTAAAGCTAGTGTTAGGACTAGGATTAGACCTAGTGTTAAGATAAGAGTTAGTTTTGTTTTCAAATTTCTATGATACTGTGCAGGATTCATCTTTTTCCTATTTTGACTATATTCCAAATGTTTGGGCCTCCTACATAAAGGGTTTGCTTTTAGGAACAGTTTCAATTTGCATGTTTCTCTTCTTTTTGCCCTGTAGGGGTGAATGGAAATGAAGCTGGAAATCAAACAGGGTTTGTGCTAGCTGCTTGAAACTTCACACACTTTATCAGTTTTCAGTGAGCATTCTCTGGTTTGTTTCCTGTGAAGAATCCCTAAGCTAAAGTAGAAAGAAACAGCTTTATCTCAGAGTGCCTTAGGAGCAAGCAAAATACACATGTACTAAAAGAGCTTTGAATATATTGTCAGATTATTTTGATACTGTATAAGATTTATTGTTGACCAACCTTAGTAGGGTCTCCAAGTTTGGGCCTTCAAGGTTGAATTGTTCAGTGTCAGGAACAGTTTGAATTTTTAGTTTTCACTACATTATGGCCTGTAGGTGTGAATGGAAATGGAATTGGAAGTCAAACAGTGCTAGCTGCATTAAAATTCACACATTCAATCACTTCACTGTGGGCATGCTCTGGTTTGTTCCTTGTGAAAGTACCTTAAGCCGAATCATGACAAATCAATTTATCCAAGAGCACTTTAGGAGAAAACAGGGGAAATAGGCATGCACAGAAACACCTGCCCCAATAATTGGTCAGATTTTTTGATACTGGGCAGTATTCATCTGTTACCTTGCCCTGCTAGGCACCCCAAGTTTGGGACTTTTATGATCAAGCTCTATGAACAGGAAAGGCTTAGTTTTAGGATAAGGGTTGGGGCTAGGGTTAGAACTAATGTTCGGATCAGAGTTAGTTTTGCTCAAATTTCTTTGATACTGGTCAGGATTCGTCTTTTACCTACAATTACCATGTTTCCAAGGTTAGACCTTCTCAGTTCAAGGTTCACTGTCAGGAACAGTTTGTGTTTTCAGGTTTCCCTTCATCTTGACTTCTATGGGTTAGGGTTAGGGTTAGGGCTATGGCTCGGTTTTGTTTTAGGTCTAGGACTAGGGTTAGGGATAGATTTTGAATTAGTGATAGGGTTAGGGCTAGTGTTAGGGTGAGGTTTAGGCTTAGGGTTAGGGTTAGATTTAGAGTTAGGTTTAAATCCAGGATTAGGGTTAGGGCTAGGGTTAGTGTTACAGTAAAGGATAGGGACAGAACTAGGAAAATGGCTAGGAGGAGAGTTAGATTTAGATTTAGGACTAGGCTTAGGGTTAGGTTTAAAGCTAAATTAGGGCTAGGGTTAGTGTTAGGTTTAGGCCAAGGGGTAGGTCTAGTTTTAGGATTATAATTGGTTTTAGGATTAAGTTTAGGGAAATGGGTGGGGTTATACGTAGCTTTAAGACTAGGGTGAGGGTTAGAATTAGGATTAGTGGTAGGGTTAGTTTTTAAGTTAGGATTAAGGCTAGGTTAACGGCTAGGGTTTCTGTTAGGTTCAGCGCTAGAACTAGGGCTAGGGCTATGTTTAGGGTAAGGGTCGTGTTTACAGTTAGGGGATTATTAGGGTCAAATTCATGGTTAGCATTTGGTTAAGGTCAAAGTTTAGGGTTAGGGCTTGAATTAGTGTTAGATTTAGGCTTAGTGTTAGGGTAATGGATAGGGTTAGGTTTAGGTTTCAGTTAAGGTTTATGGCAATGGATGGGTTAGGTGTAGCATTAGGGTTAAGGTTAGCATTTGGTTAGGATTGTGTTTAGTATAATGGAAAAATTTAGAGCTAGTGTTAGGGCTAGGTTATTGTTTAGATTAAGTCTAGGATTAGATTTATCTATAGGGATAGGGATAGGGTTTGGTTTACGATAAGTATTAGGTTTAGGACTAAGGTTATGGTTAGGTTAGGGTAAGTGTTAGTGTTTGAGCTAGGGTTAGGGCTAGAGCGAGGGTTAGGTTTATGTTTAGGTCTAGGGATTTGTTTATGTATAGGTTTTGGTTTAGGGTTCGGGTTATGGCTAGAGTTTTCATTACAGTTAAGGTTAAGTTAAGGTTAAGTTTAGTGTAATGGATAATGTTAGATTTAGGTTAGGGTTAGGGTATAGATTAGGGCTAGTTTTAGGATTAGGTTTATTGTAAGGCTTAATGTTTCCGTTAGGGTTATGGCTATAGTGAGGTTTAGGTTTATGGTTAGGTCTTGGGATACGTTTATGTTTAGGGTTAGGTTTAGTGTTAGGGATAGGGTTAGGGTTAATTAGGGTTAGGGTTAATTAGGGTTAGCATTAGGGTAATTGACAGGCTGAGAACTAAAGTTTGAGCTAGCATTAAGGTTAGGATAAGATCTAGGGTTAGGGTTATGGTTTAGGATATGGCTAGCATAATGTTCACAGTAAGAGTTTGGCTTTGAACTAGGATTAGGTTTAAGGCAAGGGTTAGTGTTAGGGTTAGTGTTAGGGCTAGGGTTAGGGCTAGGGTTAGGGTTAGAGATACTGTTAGGTTCAAGATTAGGGCTAAAATAGGTTTAGGGTTAGGCTTATGTTTAGGGCTAGTATTAGTGTTAGGGTTATGGCTAAGTCCAGTGTTAGGATTAGGTTTTGGGTTAGGGTCAGGTTAGAGATATGTTAATGTTAGGGTCAGGGTCAGTGTTCCAGATAGAATTAGGGTTAGGTTCAGAGCAAGAATTAAGACTACTGTTAGGTCTCGGTGTAGGGTAAGTGGTCAGTTTAGGTTAAGGGTTATTGTTAGGGCTAGAGCTAGGATTTTGTTTGGGTCTAGAGTTAGAATTATAGGTATATTTAGGATTAGTTTCGGGTCTAGATTTAGTGTTAGGATTAGGTATAGTTATAGCATTACTGGTAGGGCTAGTGTTAGGGATTGGTTTAGGTTTAGGGTCAGGTTTAGACCTAGGGTTACTGTTAGGATCAGAATAAGGATCAAGGTTAGAGTTAGAACTAGAATGAGGGCTAGGATTAGAACTAGTAATACTGTTAGTGTTTAAGTCAGGCTAAGGATTAGGGTAAGGACCAGGGTTAGCATTTGGTTTAGGGTTTGGCTTAGGGTAAGAGATAGGGTTAGAGCTAGGGTTAAGGCTAGGGTTAGGGTTAGGATTAGGGCTAGTGTTAGGGATAAGATTAGGGTTTAAGCTTGTGTTAGGACTAGTATTAGGGGTAGAATTTGCGTTATGGTTAGGGATAGGGTTATGACAACGACTAATGTACTAACTAGGGTTATGATTAGGGCCAGTTTTAGGGTTAGGGTTAAGGCTAGTTCTAGTGTTAGGGTTAATTGAAGGTTAGGGTGATGTTTAGAGCTAGGATTAGTGTTAGCATCAGTGTCAGGTACAGGGTTATTTTTAGAGTTAGGGTTAGGGCTAGGTGTAGGTTTATGGTTTGGTTTAGGTTAAGGTTTCGGGTTAGGGATATGGTTTGGGTTTGTTTTATGGCTAGGGCTAGGGGTAAGGAAAGTTTTAGGATAAGTATTATTGTTGAGGCTATTGTTAGAGTTTGGATTAGGATTATAGTTATGGTTAAATTTAGATTTAGGTTTAAATTTAGAGTTAGGTTTTAATCCAGGGTTGTGCTAGGGCTACAGATAGAACTAGGGATAGGGCTAGGGCAAGAGTTAGAGTTAGGCTTAAGGCTAGATTTAGGGTTAGGATAGGACTAAATTAGTGTTAGTGCTAGCCTTAGTGTTAGTGTTAAGCCTAGGGTTAAGGAAATGGTTATGGTTAAGTTTAAGATTATGTTTAGGTTTAGGGTAATGGTTATGTTTAGGGTAAGGGATGGGGTTATAGCTAGGTTTAGGGCTAGGGTGAGGGTTAGAATTAGGGTTAAAGCTCAGGTTTTGATTTGGGTTAGGACTAAGGTTAGGTTTAGGGCTAGGATTAGGGCTAGGGCTAATTTCAGGTCCATCTTTACAGTTAAAGACAGTTTTAGGTTTAGGTTAGATGTAGTGTAAGGGTTAGGTTTAGGGTTAGGGTCAGGTTTAGAGATAAGAGTATTGTTTAGGTCAGGGTTGTGATTAGTGTTTGGGATAGGTTAAGGTTTAAATTTAGGGCTAAAATTAGAATAGGGTTTTGATATAGTTAGGTTTAGGTTTCAAGTTAGGTTTAGTGTAATGGATAGGGTTAGGATTAGGGAATAGTAAGGTTTAGGCCTAGGGATAGCATTAGGATTAGGATTATGGTTAGGGTAATGGATAGGGTTAGAGCTAGGTTAAGAGCTAAGGTTATGGTTATTCTTAGTGCTAGGATTAGGGTTAAGGTTAGGGTTAGTGTTAAAGCTCGGTTTAGGGCTCAGATTAGGCTAGGTTTTGGGTTAAGTTAGGGCTAGGGTTAGGTTTATGGCTAATGTAAGTACTATGGTTTCAATTAGGGCTAGTTTTAGGGTTAGGGTTAGAGCTTGGTCTAGTGTTATGTTTAGGGTTAGGTTTAGGGTGATGTTTAAAGCTAGGGTTAGTGTTAGCGTCAGAATCAGGGTTAGGGTTAGTTTTAGAGTTCTGCTTAAACTAGAATTAGGTCTATGGTTAGGGTTAGGTGTAGGGTTAAGGTTAGGGTTTGGTTTAGGTTAAGGGTTAGGGTAGTGGTTATGGCTCGGTTTTGTATTAGGGCTAGGGCTAGTTTTAGGAGTAGCATTAGGGTTAGGGTTAGGGTTAGTGTTAGGTTTAGGCTTAGGCTTTGTATTAGGGTTAGATTTAGAGTTAAGATTAGATTTAGGGTTAGGACTAGGACTAAGGAAATGGCTAGGGTTAGGCATAGGGTTAGGGCTAGGTTTAGAGTTCCAGTAAGGAAGAGGGTTATAACTAGTTTTATGGCTAGGTAGAGAGTTAGACTTAGTTTTAGGGCTAGGGTTAGGATTAGAGTTAGGGTTAGGGATAGGGCTAAGGTAGGTCTAAGATTAGAAATAGGGTTGGATTTAAGTTAGGCCTAGGTTTAGGGTTAGGATTATGATTAAGTCTGTGTTTAGGGCTAATATGGGCTATGGTTTGTGTTAGGGTTAAGGCTAGGATTATATCTAGGGCTATTGTCAGGTCTAGGGTTCTGGTTATGGATAGTATTAGGGTTAAATTTTGGTTAGGGTTAGGGTTAGATTTAAGGTGGGTGATAGAGTTAATGTTTGGGTTAGTTTTAGTGTTAGGTTAAGGGTTAGGGTTAGGGTTAGGGTTCTGGTTAGGCTTAGGTTTAGTTTTAGAGTTAGTGTTAGGTTAAGTGTTAGGATTAGTGTTAGGGTAAAGTTTAAGATTTGTGTTACAGTCAGGGTTAGGTTTGGGGTTTCAGTGAAGATTAGAGTTAATTTAGTGTTAGGATTAGTGTTTGGGTTACTGTTATGGTTAGGGTTCGGCTTAGTGTTTCATTTAGGGTTAGGTTTAGGTTTAATGTTAGTGTTAGTGTTAGGGTTAGGGTTAGGGTTTCTGTTAATATTAGGTTTATGTTTAGGGTTAATGCTAGTGACAGGGTTAGTGTTAGGGTTAGGATTTCTGTTAGTGTTAGGGTTATGGTTAGTTTTAGAATTAGGTTTAATCTTAGGGTTAGGGTTATTGTAGGTTTAGGGTTAGGTTAGTTTAGTGAGAGAATTAGGTTTAGGGTTCGGGTTAGGTTTCATGTTAGGGTTACGTTTGGGGTTAGTGTTAGGGTTAGTGTTAGGATTAGGTTTAGGGTTAGTGTTAGGGTTAGTGTTAGTGTTAGGCTTATGGTTAGGTTTAGGTATACTGTTAGGATTAGGGATAGGTTTAGGGTTAGTGTGAGGGTTAGGGTTAGGGTTATATTTAGTATGATGTTTAGAGTTAGGGTTAGGGTTAGTGTTAGCGTTAGGGTTAGGGTTAGAAAAGGTTTAGGGTTAGGGTTTAGTTAGGTTTACGTTATGGTTTGGGTTAGGTTTTGTGTTAGGATTAGGGTTAAGATTAGGGTTAAAGTTAGTTTAGGATTAGGGTTAGAGTTAGCGTTAGTGTTAGAGTTAAAGTTTGGGTAAGGTTTATAACTAGTTTTAGGGTTAGCATTAGGGTTAGGGTTAGTGTTAAGGTTAGAGTAAGTTTTAGGGTTACTGTTAGGGTTAGGGTTAGTGTTAGGGTTAGTGTTAGGGTTAGGATTAGGGTTAGGGTTAGTGCTTAAGTTAGAGTGAGGATTAGGGTGAGGCTGAGGGTTAGGTTTAGATTTAGGTTTAAGGTTAGGTTTAGGTTAGGGTTTCATTTAGGGTTAGGGTGAGGATTAGTGTTAGGGCTTGTGTTAGGGTTAGGGTCAGTATTAGGTTTAGGGTTACAGTTTGATTAGGGTTAGGTTTAGTGTTAGGGTTAGTGTTAGGTTAGTGTTAGGTTTAGGGTTAGGGTTAAATTTATGGTAAGGAATAGGTTTAGTGTTAGTGTTAGGATTAGGGATAGTGTTAGTGTTAAGGTTAGAGTTCGTGTTAGGTTTAGAGTTAGTGTGAGTGTTAGGGTTAGGGTTAGGGTTAGGTTTAGGGTTAGGGTCATTTTTAGAGTTTGAGTTAAAGTTAGGGTTAGTGTTATGGATAGTGTTAGGGTTAGGGATAGATTTAGGGTTAGTGTTAGGCTGAGGTTCAGGGTTAATGTTATGGTTAAGATTATTGTTAGTTTTAGGGTTAGTGTTCGGGTTAGGTTTAGGTATACAGTTAGTGTTAGGATGAAGGTTAGTTTTAGGGTTAGTGTTAAGTTTACATTTAGTTTTAGGGTTAGGGTTAGTGTTACTTTTAGGTTAGGGTTAGAGTTAGTGTTAGTATTAGGGTTAGGGTTAGGGTTAGCGATAGGTTTAAGGTTATGTTTAAGGTTAGTGTTAGTGATAAGATTAGAGTTCTGGTTATGGTCAGTGTTTGGGTTAGTGTTAAGATTAGTGTTAAGGTTAGTGTTAGTGTTAGGGATAGGGTTAATGTTAGTGTTAGGTTTAGGGTTAGTGTTAGGGTTAAAGTTAGGGTTAGAGTTAGGGTTAGTGTTAGGGTTAAGATTTTGTTTAGGTTTGTGTAAGTGTTAGTGTTAGGGTTACGGTTAGGGTTAGGGTTAGGTTTGTAAGTTACTGTTAATGTTAGGGTTAGAATTTGGGTTAGGGTTATGGTGAGTGGTAAGATAAGGATTAGGGTTCGTCTTAGGGTTAGGTTTAGTGTTAGGATTAGGGTTATGGTTAGTGTTAGGGTTAGTGTTAATTATAGTGTAAAGTTTAGGGATATGTTTAGGGTTAGGTTTAGTGTTATGGTTATGGTTATGGTTAGGGTTATCCTTAGTGCTCGGTTTACGGTCAGGGTTAGGTTAAGTTTTAGGGTTAGGATTAGGGTTAGGGTTAGGGTTAGTTATAGTGTTAAGTTTAGGGATAGGTTTAGGGTTAGGGTTAGTGTAATGGTTAGGGTTAGTTTTAGGTTTAGTGTTACAGTTAGGGTTAGGGTTATCCTTAGTGCTCGGTTTAGGGTTAGGTTTAGGGTAAGTTTTAGGGTTAGGATTAGGGTTAGGGTTAGTGTTAGTTATAGTGTTAAGTTTAGGGATAGGTTTAGGGTTAGAGTTAGTGTAAGGGTTAGGGTTAGGTTTAGGTTTAGTGTTACAGTTAGGGTTAGGGTTAGGGTTACCCTTCGTGCTCCGTTTAGGGTTAGGGTTAGTGTAAGTTTTAGGGTTAGGGTTAGGTTTAGGTTTAAGGTTAGGTTCAGTGTTAGGGTTTGGGTTAGGTTTAGTGTTAGGTTTAGTGTTAGAGTTAGGCTAGGGTTAGTTTTAGGCTTAGTGTTATGGTTATTGTTAGTGTTAGGTTTCGGGTTAGGGTTAGTGTTTGGGATAGGGTTATGGTTAAAGTTAAGTTTAGTGTTAGTGTTATGGTTAGGGTTAATTTTAGGGTTAGGTTATATTTATGGTAAGGATTAGGATTAGGTTTAGGGTTTAATGTTAGGTTTAGGGTTAGAGTTAAATTATGTGTTATAGTTAGTGTTATGGTGAGGTTTAGGGTTAGAGTTAGGGTTAATGTTATGGTTTGAGTTAGAGTTAGGGTTAGTGTTAGGGTTAGGGTTAGGGTTTGTGTTAAGGTTAGGTTTAAAGTAAGTGTAAGGTTAGGTTTACTGGTAAGATTAAGATTAGTATTAGGGTTACTGTTAATGTTAATTTTTGCATTAGAGTTAGTTTTAGGTTTAGTGTCAGGGTTAGGTTTAGATTTAGGGTTAGGGTTAGTGTTAATTTTAGGGATAAGGTTAGTGTTAGGTTTAGGGTAAGGGTTAGGTTTAGTGTTAGGGTTAGGTTTAGGGTTAGGTTTTGTGTTAGGGTTAGGTTTAGATTTAGGGTTAGGTTTTGTCTTAGGGTTAGGTTTAGGTTAGGTTTAGGTTTATGGTTAAAATTATAATTAGGGTTAGGGTTTCTGTTAGTTTTAGGTTTAGAGTTAGAGTTAGGGTTAGTGTTTGTGTTAGGGTTTGGATTAGCATTAATATTAGGTTTAGGGATAGAGTTAAGGTTAAGGTTCGGTTTAGTGGTATGGTTAGTGTTAGGGTTTGTGTCAGGGTTGTGGTTAGTGTTAGGTTTGGGATTATGGTTAGAATTAGATTTAACATTGGGGTTAGGGTTAATGTTAGTGTTAGGGTTTCCATTAGGGTTAAATTTAGGGTTAGTTTTAGGGTTACCATTAGGGTTAGGTTTACTGTTAGTGTTCATGTTAGGGTTAGGGTTAGGTTTAAGGTTAGTGTTAGGGTTAGGGTTAGAGTTAGGATTAGTTTTACATTTAGGTTTAGTGTTTGTGTTAGGTTTAGGCTTAGGGGAAGACCTAGGATTTGTGTTATTTTTAGGGTTAGAGTTAGGATTAGGGCTGCAATTAGGATTTGGTTAGGCTTAGGGTTAGGGTTAGTGTTAGGGTTATAGTTAGGTTTTTGTGTTAGGGTTAAGGCTAGGATTAATGTTAGGTTAGGTTTATGGGTAGGATTAGTGATATGGTTAGGGTTAGTGTAAGTGTTTGTGTTTGTTTTCAGGTTAGTTTTAGGGTTAGGGTTAGTGTTAGGGTTAGGTTTTGTGTTAGGGTTAAGGTTAGGGTTATTCTTATGTATAGTATTAGGCTTAGGGTTAGGTTGTTGTTATGTTTAGGGATATGGTTAAGGATAGGTTTAGTGTTAGGGTTAGTGTTAGGGTTAGGTTAAGGCTTAGTGTTATGTTTAGCATTAGGGTTAGTTTTAGGATTAGTCTTATGCTTAGGGTTATTGTTAGGGTTAGGTTTCTGGCTAAGGTTAGGTTTGGTGTTAGTGTTAGTGATACTGTATGGGTTACAGTTAGGTTTAATGTTCAGGTTAGGGTAAGGTTTAGGGTTATGGTAAGGTTTAGGGTTAGGTTTAGTGTTAGCTTTAGGGTTAGGGTTAAATTAAGTGTTAGGGTAAGTGTTAGGGTTAGGGTTATGATAAGGGTTAGGGTTAGTTTATGAGTTAGATTCACGTTTAGGGTTAGGGTTTGTTTTAGGGTTAGGTTTGGGTTTAGGGTTAGGGATACAGATAGGATTAGGTTTAGAGTTAGAGTTAGTGTTAGGGTTAGGATAAGTCTTAGGGTTATGGTTAGGGTTACTGTTAGTTTTAGGTTTAAATTTAGAGTTAGGGTTAGTGTTTGTGTTAGGGTTATTGTTAATGTTAGGGTTAGGGTTACTGTTAGGTTTAGGGTTACGTTTACATTTAGGTCAGTGATAGGTTTAGGTTTGGAGTTAGGGTTAGTGTTAGTGTTGGGGTTAGGGTTAGCATTATGGTTACTGTTAAGTTTAGGGTTAGGGTCAGGGTTAGTTTGTGGTTAGGGTTTGGGTTAGGTTAAGTTTACAATTATTTTGGGGTTAGGGTTTGTCTTAGGTTTAGGGTTAGTTTTAAAGTTAGGTTTAGGTTTAGGATTAGGTTTAGTGTTATGATTAGGGTTAGGGTTGGGATTATGGTTAGGATTAGCATTAGGGTTAAGTTTAGGGTTAGGTTATTGTTAGAGTTAAGTTTACAGTTAGGGTTTGTGTTAGATTTTGGGTTAGGGTTAGAATTAATATTAGGGTTGGGTTAGGGTTAGGGATAGTGTTAGGATAACATTAGGGTTAGGTTTAGGGTTAATGTTAGGATTAGCCTTAGTGTTTAGGTTAGGGTTAGGGTTAATATTTGTGTTATGGTTAGGTTTAGGTTTATGGTAAGTGTTAGGTTAGGTTTAAGGGTAGGATAGGGTTAGGATTAGGATTAGTGTTAGTTTCAGGTTTTGTGTTACAGTTATTGTTAGGGTTATCTTTAGGTTTAGATTAGGGTTATTTTAGGGTTAGGGTTAGGGTTTGTTTTAGGGTTAGTGTTAGGTTTAGGATTAGTGTTACATTTAGGGTCAAGGTTCGTGTTAGGGTTAAAATTAGGGTTAGAGTTAGGCTTAACTATAGTGTTAGGGTTAAGGCTAGGTTTAGGGTTAGTATTAGGGTTAGTGTTATGTTTAGGCTTAGGCTTAGGGATAGGGTTAATGTTAGTGTTAGTGTTAGGTTTAGTATTTGTGGTAGGGTTAGCATTCGGGTTAGGTTTAGGGTTACTTTTAGGGTTAGTGTTAGGATTAGGGTTAGTGTCAGTGATAGGGTTATGGTTAGGGTTATGTTTAGTGTTAGGTTTAGGGCTCGAGTTAGCATTAGGGTTAAGGTTACAGTTAGAGTAATGATATTTTTAGTGTTAGGTTCAGGTTAGGTTTAGGGTAATGTATAGGTTAGGTTTAGGGTTAGTGGTAGGGTCAGGCTGAGGATTAGCATTAGGGTTAGAGTTAGGGTAATGGATAGGGTTAGAATTAGGTTTAGGGCTACGGTTATGGTTAGAGTCAAGGCTAGGGATGGGGTTAGGTTTAGGTTTAGCGCAAGGTTTAAAGTTAGGGTTAGGTTTAGAGTAAGGGTTAGGGCTAGGTTTAGGATTCAAGTTAGGGTTAAAGCTAGGGTTGGGTCTTGGATTAGGGCTAGGTTTTGGGTTATGTTAGGGCTCTTCTTAGGGATACGGCCAATGTAAGAACTCAGATTATGATTAGGGCTAGTTTTAGGGTTACGTTTATGACTGAGTCCAGTTTTAGGATTATGTTTAGGTTTAGGTTGATGTTTTTAACTAAGGTTAGTGTTAGAGTCAGAGTGAGAATCACGATTTGTTTTATGGTTAGGGATAGGACTTAAATTAGGGGTAGGCTTAGGGCTAGATGTAGGGTTAGTATTTGGTTTAGGTTAGGAGTTAGGATTAGTCGTATGGCTTGGTTTTGTTTTAGGTCTAAACCTAAAGTTAAGGGTAGTTTTATAATTAGCGTTAATGTTATTGCTACTGATAGGGTGAGTTTAGGCTTAGGAGTAGATTTAGAGTTATGGCTAATTCAAGTTTTAGGGCTATGGATAGTGTTAGAGCTAAGATTAGGGCTAGTGTTTGGGTTAGGAAAAGGATAGGGTTAGAACTAGGAATAGGGCTATGGTGAGAGTTTGAGTTAGTCTTAGGGCAAGAGTTTGGGTGAGGGTTAAGGCTAAATTAGGGCTAGGAATAGGTCTAGGATTAGGGTTAGTCTTTGGCCTAGGATTAGGGATATTTTTATGGTTAGGTTTAGGGTTAGGTTTAGGGGAAGGGCTGCCTGTTTGATTTCCACCTACATTTCCATTTACCCATAGGTGTCAAAATGAAGTGAAACCTTAAAATACAAAATGTTCATGATAGTGAACCATTGAATTGAGAAGAACATACCTATGGAGCATACTAAGGATAGATAAAAGATGAAGCCTGCCCAGTATCAATGAAATTTGAACAAAACTAACTCTCACTGTAACATTACCTCTATCCCTAGACCTAGCCGTAACTCTAAACCTAACATTAACCCTAACCTGATTAGAGAACCATTGACCCTAGAATTCCACCCTTGGGGAGACTTGTGGGCAAGCTAAGTGATGAATCCTACGCAATATCAAACAAATCTGACCAAATAATTATCGGAGGTATTTCAGTACATGCATATTTTTCTTTATTCTCCTAAAGGGCTCACAGATTAAGTTGGTTTTGCATGCTTAAGCGTAGGCCTACTTTTATAAGGAACATACCAAAGTCCCTACAGAGAACTAATGGAGTGTGTGAAGTTTCAAGCAGCTAGCACAAACCCTGTTTGATTTTCAACTCCATTAACTTTCCCGTATAGGTCAAAATGAAGTGAAATCTTAAAATACAAAATGTTGCTGACAGCGAACCAGTGAACGAAGAAGGCCTAAACCTGGGGAACAGAGTAAATCTAGCTAAAAGATAAATCCTGCCAAGTATCAAAGAATTTTGAATAAAACTAACTCTAGCCCTAACACTAGCTCTAACCCTAGCTCTTCCCCTAACCCTAACTCTGTTATGAAAACTTTAACCATAGATTTTCCAAACTTGGGCAGCCTAGTGAGGCAAGCTAAGGGATGAATGCTGCACATTATCAAAGAAATCTGTCCAAAAAGTTGAGGAGTATATCAGTACATGGATATTTCTCTGTTATCTCCTAAAGGACTCTATAATATAGTTGTTTTCACATGATTCAGCATAGGACTACTGTCACAAGAACAAACCAGAGATTGCTCACAGAGAATTGATGGAGTGTGAAGTTTCAAGCAGCTAGCACCAATACTGTTTGATTTCTAGCTCCATTTCCTTTTACCTGTATAGGACAAAATGAACTGAAACTTTAAAATACAAACTGTTTCTTACAGTGAACCATTGAACCTAGGAGGCCCAAACATGTGGAGTATAGTAAGAATAGGAGAACAATGAATCCTGCTCAGTATCAAAGAAATTTGAACAAAAATAACTCTAACCCAAATAGTAGATCTAACACTAGCCCTAACACTATCCTTAACAAAAACCCTAACATGTTTGAAAAACTGTTGATCCTAGAAGTCCCAATCGTGGGGAGCCTAGTGAGCTAAGCTATCAGATGAATCCTATGCAGTATCAAAGAAATATGACCAAATAATTGAGGTGGTATTTCAGTTCATGCATATCTCTATGTTTTCTGTTAAAGGGCTCTCGGAAAAAAGTTGTTTTTGCCATCTTCATCTTAGGGCTACTTTCACAAGGAACAAACCAGAGAGTTCCCACAGAGAAAAGATTCAGTGCTTGAAGTTTCAAGCAGCTAGCACCAACCCGGTTTGATTTTAACCTCCATTTTCATTTACCTATATAGGTCAATATGAAGTGAAACCTTAAAATACAGAGTGCACCTGTTAGTGAACTATTGAAAGGAGAAGGCCCAAACCTGATGAGCATATTAAGGTGAGGTAAAAGATGACTCCTTCCAAGTATCAAAGAAATTTGCACAAAACTTACTCTCACCCTAACACTACATCTAACCCTAGCCCTAACTCCAAACCTAATACTAACCTTAACCTGATTAGAGAACCATTGATCCTAGAAGTCCCACACTTGGAGAGCTTTGTGGGGCAAGCTAAATAATGAATCCTACTCAGTATCAAACAAATACTGAGTAGGATTCTGACAAAATAATTATGGGAGGAATTTCAGTGCATGCATATTCTCTGCTTTCTCCTAAAGGGCCCTTGGATAAAGTGGTTTTTGCATGCTTCAGCTTAGGCCTACACTCACAAGTAACATAACAGAGTGCCCCCACATAATTGAGGGTGTATGTGCAGTTTCAAGCAGCTAGCATAAAACCTGTTTGATTTCCAAGTCCATTTACATTTACTCATATAGGTCAAAATGAAGTAAAATGAAAATATTATCTGTTCTGGACACCAAAACTTTGAACCAAAAGACACAGACCTGGGAAACAAAGTAAAGTTAGTTAAAGATGAATCCTGGATTGTATCAAAGAAATTTGAATAAAGTAACTCTAATTCTAACACTACCTCTAAACTGAGCGCTAATCCAAACCCTAAACATTGACATAGCCCTATTCCTAACCCTAATTTTAACCCTAATTTTAACTGGAACCATTGGCCAAACCCTAGCTCTAACTCTATCCATTACCATAACTCTAACCTTAACCCTAATGCTAAACGTAGTCCTAACCCTAACATTTACCCTAGACCTGCTCTAACCCTAACCCTCACCCTAGCCCTAACCTAGCTCCAACCATAACACTTACCCTAAACCTAACTTTACCCTAGGCCTAACCATAACCCTAACCCTAACCCTAGCCCTACTCCTAAGCATAAACGTAGCCCTAACCCTAGCTGTAATCCTATCTTTTACCTAAACTGAAGCCTAACCCAAATTCTAACAATAGAACTAAACCTATCTCTGTAGCTATCCCCAATGCTATTCAAAACTCTAAACCTAACTTGAACCCTAAACCCAACCATATCTTTTACTCAAAACCTAATGCTAATTTGAGCCTTAATCCTAAACCTTAACCAAAACCAATCCCTAATCCCGACCCTGACTGTAATAATACACCTAGCTCTAAACCTGACGTTTACCCTAAACCTAACCCTTACAGTAGACCTATTCATAACCAAACTATACATTAACTACCCTTAACTGTAATGCTAGACCTGACATTAGCCCTAGCCTTAATTCTAGCCCTAGTCCTAACACAAACCCTCATCCGAGCCCTAAACTAGCCTTAAAGCTAACCCTCACCCTAACCCACGACCTAATCCTAACCATAACCCTAGCCCTAACCTTAACTCTAACTGTATCCATTACCCTAAACATAACCCTTATCCTAATGCTAACCCTAAGACTAACCCTAAACCTATCACTATCTCCAAAACTATCAATAACCCTAAATCTAACCTAAACCCTAAACCTATTCCTATATTTACCCTAACCCTAACCCTAACCCTAACTCTAATTTGAGCCATAACCCTAAACTCAAACCTAAACTGAGCCCTAACACTGACCTTGGCCCTAATAATTCCCCTAGCTCTAAACCTGACTCTTATCCTATACCTAACCCTTACAATAGACCTAGCCATAAACTTTTCCCTAAAACTATCCCTAACTGTAACCCTAGACCTGACATTAGCCCTAGCCATAATTCTAGGCCTCACCCTAACACAAACCCTAGCCCTTATCCTACCCCTAAACATAACTTTAATTACAATTCTAACCCAATCTCTAGGCCTAACCCTGACACTAATCATAGCCCTAAAATTAGACCTAATTTATTCCTATCCCTAATTCTAGTCCTAAGACTAACTCTAACTCTCACATTAGACCTTTCATTCGTTCTAACCCTATACCTTACCGTAACCCTAACCCTAGCCCTAAACCTTGCCCTATCCTTTGCCCTAGCACTAACCTTAGACAAAACCTAACTCTAAATTGAGCCCTAACATGAAGACTAAGCCAAACCCTAACACTAGCCCAAACTTAACACTAATCCTAAAACTAGCCCTAACCCAAGCCCTAGCCCTAAAACAAAACCTAGCTATAGCTATAACCCTAACCCTTAACCTAAACCAAACCCTAACCTTAAACCTAGCCCTAACCCTAGCCCTAATATGAGTTGTAAGTCGAACCTTTAAACTAATCCTGAACCTGACACTGACCCTAAAACTACTAGCTCTAAATATCACCCTAACCATAAAACTAACACTAACACTAACTCTAGCCCTAAAACTATCCCTAAACATCACCCTAGTAATTACATTAGCCCTAACCCTAACCCTATCCCTAACTTAACCCCAAACCTAGCCCTAATCCCAGTTTTAACCCTAGTCCTATTCATAACACTAAACCTAGCCCTAACCAGATCTCTAACTCTATCCATTACCATAACCAAAACTATAATCCCAATGCTAAGCCTAAGCATGAACCCTAATCTTAACCCAATCTATTACCCTGAACCTAACCTGAACCTAAACCTAAACCTATCATTACCCTAACCCTAACACTAACACTAATTCAAGCCCTAACTTTAAACCTTAACCTATCCCAAGCTCTAACCCTGACCTTGACCCTAAAAAAACCCCTAGCTCTAAACTTGAACATAACCCTACACCTAAACCTTACCGTAGACTTAGCCATAATTCTAACCATAAAACTATTTTCAACCATAATTCTGGACCTGAAATTAGCCCTAGCACTAATCCTAGTCCTGAACCTAAAACAAACCCTAGCCCTCATCCTAGCCCTAAAGCTAGCTTTAATCATAACCCTAACCCTAACCCTACCCCTAACCCAAATTGGAACCCAGACCCTACCTCTATACCTAGCTATAATGCCATCTTTAACCTAAAGTTAAACCTAAACCTAACCCTAACTCTAGGCTTAAGACAAACAATAAACCTAGCCCTAATCCTAGCATTAATTTAGCCCTATCAACAACCCTAACACTAACACTAGCCCTAAGACTCTAACTCTCAGCCTAAACCTATCCCTAGTTCTAACCCTATCCGTTACCATAACCCTATCCCTAGCCCTAAAGCTTGCCCTATCCTTAGTCCCATCCCTAATCCTAGATTTAACCCTAACTCCAAATCTATCCCTAACCCTACGCCTAAGCTTAACACTTACACTAGCCCTAAACCTAACCCTAGAACTAAACCAAAAGCAAGCAATAGCCCTAACCCTAAACATTAACTTAAACCAAACCCTAACATTAAACCTAGATCTATCCCTAGCCCTATTCGAGTTCTAACACTAACTTTAAAACTAACACTGACCCTGACTCATATCTTAACACTCAACCTAGCTGTAAACACCACCCTCACCTTAAACCAAATGCTAAGAATAAGCCTAACAATAATTTGAGTCCTATTCCTAACCCTAAAACAAACCCTGACCTGACTCTTATCCTAACACAAACCCTAGCTATAAATATCACCCTAAACTTAAACCAAACCCTAACACTAAACCTAATCATAACACTAAAACTAACCTAAATTTAATGCTAATACTTACATTAGCCGTGGCCCTAATCCTATCCCTAACCCTAACACAAAAACTAGCCCTACTCTGAGCCCTAAACCTAAATTTAACCCTAACTCTAATCCTAACCTTAGCCCTAAACCTAACTCTAAAGCAATTCCTTACCCTAAGCAAACCCCTAAACCTAAGGGTAACCCTAGACTTATCCCTAATTATTAGGCTAACCAAAACTGTAACTCTATTAATAGCCCTAACCCTAGCTCTCATTCTAGTTCTAACCTTATCCCAAATTCCAACCCTAACCCTGACCAATATACTGACGCTACCACTAATCCTAGGTCTAACTCTAACTTAACTCTAACCCAAAAACTATGGTAATCTTATCCCTAGACCTAACCCTGAAACTAACTCTCAGCCTAGCCCTATCCATAGCTCAGAACCTAACCCTTACCCTAAACATAACCCTAAACTAACCCTAGTTCTAACCCTCATCCTAACCCTCTCTCAAGAGCTAATCCTAACCATAACCCTAGCCATAATCTTAACTCTAACTGTATCCATTACCCTAAACGTTACCCTTACGCTAATATAAACCTAGGCCTAACCCTAACCTTATCACTATCCCCCAAACTGTCAATTAACCTAAACCTAACCTGAACCCTAAACCTAACCTTATCATTACCATAATGCTAACCCTAATGCTAATTTGAGCCCTAACACTAAACTCAAACCTAAACCAAAGCCCAACACTGATGCTGACATTAATATTTCCCATAGCTCTAAACCTGACTATTACCATATACCGAACCCTTACACTAGACTTAGCCATAAACCTAATGCTAAAACTGTCCCTAACCATAACCCTAAACCTGACTTTAGCCCTAGCCATAATCCTAGCCCTAACTCTAGCACAAACCCTAGTCCTTATCCTAGCCCTAAACATAGCCTTAATTATAAACCTAACCCTAACCCTAGGCCTAACCCTAACACTAACCATAGCCCTAATCTTAGCCCTAATTTAGCCTTATCCCTAACCTTAAACCTAACCCTAGCCCAAACACTAATTCTAACTCTCACCCTATCCCTAACTCTAGTTCTAACCCTATACTTTACTGGAAGCCTAATCCTAGCCTGAACGATGGGTCTAATCCTAGCCCTATTCATGTCCCTGGCCATAACCCTAGTTCTAACCCTAACTCTAAATCTAACCCTAACAATAAGCCTAAGCCTAAACCTAACCCTAACCCTAACCCTAAGGCTAATCCTAAAACTAGCCCTAACCCTAGCCCTAGCTCTAAAACTAAACCAAGCCATAGACCTAACCCTAATCCTAACCCTAGCAATAATTCGAGTCTTAAGCCGAACCCTAAAACTAACCCTCACCCTGACTCTGGCCTTAACAATAACCCTAGGTCTAAACATCACCTTATCCCTAAACCTAAACCTAAGATTAGACCTAGTCCTAATCCCTAACACTAAAATTAGCCCTAATCATAACCCTAGTACTTACATTAGCCATAAAGTTAACTCTAGTCCTAACTTAACCTAAATCCTAGCCCTATTTCGAGCCCTAACCCTAGATGTAACCCTAAACCTAACTCTAACCCTAGCACTAATTGTAACCATAACCCTACTGTAACCCTAGCTCTAACCCTATCCATTACCCTAACCATAACCCTAACCCTAATGCTAACCCTAAGCCTAAACCTAACCCTATACTTAACCTTCCCACTATCCATTACACTAAATCTAACCTGAAACCTAAACCTAACCCTATCATTATGCTGAACCTAACCTTAATGTTAATTTGAGTCCTAACTTTAAAACTTAACCTATCCAAAACACTAATCATGATCATGACCCTACCCTAATTCTAACCCTCATCCTAGCCCTAAACCTACCTATAACCCCATCCCTTACCTTAAACCTAAGCATAACCCTAAACCTAACCCTAACTCCTGCCCTAACAATAGGCCTAATACTAACACTAAGCCTAGCGCTAATCCTAGCCGTAATTTAATCCTATCCTAACATTAACCCTAGCCCTAAGACTATAACTCTTGCCCTAGCCCTAGTCCTAGTTCTATCCTTAGCCCTATTCTAAATCTAGATCTAAACCTAACAGTAAATCTAAACCTAACTCTAAATTTAACTGTAATCATAAGCCAAATCAAACCCTAACACTACCCCTAACTATAATGCTAATCCTAAAACTTGCCCTAGCCCTGGCCCTAGCCATTAAACAAAAACAAGCCATATCTCTAACCCAAACCCTTAACCTAAACCAAACTCAAACCGTACACCTAGCGCTAATACTAACTCTAAAAATTACTCTGACCCTGAGGCTGACCCAAACACTAATCCTAGCTCTATTCCTCACCCTAACATAAATTAACCCTAACACTAGTCCTAGCCTTTACCGTAACCCTAAAACTAGCCTAGTTCATACATTAGTCATTGTCATAACCCTAGCCCTAACCCTAACACAAAACCTATCCCTAATTCTAGTCCCAACCCTAGCTTAAACCCTAATTTTAACCCTAATACTAGCCCAAACCTAAACCAAACCCGAGCCCTAACCCTAGCTCTAACCCTATCCCTTACCCTAAGCCAAACCCTAAACCAAATGCTAACCCTAATCCTAACCCTAATCCTTAGCCTAACTTAAACTCTAACGGTATTACTAGTCCTAACCTTAATCCTTAGCCTACCTTAAACACTAACGTTATTACTAGTCCTAACCCCAGCACTAATTCTAGTTCTAACCCTAACCCTGACACTCATCTGACATTAAAAGTAACTCTAGGTCTAAACCAGATCCTAAACCTAAACCAAAACCTAACACTAGACCTACCAGTACCCCTATACTTATACTTAAGCCTAACACTAGACCTAGACCCAAAGCTAATCCTAAATATAGCTATAAATCTAGCCCTAGACCTAAACAAAATCCTAGCACTAGCCCTAACACTACTCCTTAACCTAAACCAAACACTTACCCTATCCCTAGACCTAACCCTAGTCCTAATTCTAGCTCTAACCCTAAACCTAAAAGTATCCTGAACACTGGCCCTGATCCTAACACTTAAACTAGCTTTAAACCTGACACTAACTCAAAACCTAGACCTAACACTAGACCTAGCTATAACCCTAAACCTAAAACTAGCCCTAAACATAACCCTTACTTTTACATTACCCATAGTCCTAACCCTAGTCTTAAACCTAAAACAAAATCTAGAGCTAATCCTAGGCCTAAAAATAGCTCTAAGCATAAACCTAAGCCAAGCCCTAACCCTAAGCCCAATTCTAACCATAACCCTCTCCTTAGACCTAACCATAGCTCAAAGCCTAACCCTTATACTAAACATAAACCTAGCACTATCCTAATCCTAACCCTAGCCCTAATCCTAACTTTAATCCTAGCCCAATCTTTAGCTCTAACCATATCCATTACCCTAACCCTAACCCTAATTAAAACCCTATCCCTAACACTAAACCTAACTCTAACCATAATCTTGAACACAGAAGTGAACCTAAACCTAACCCTCACACTAGCCCTAACCCTAGCTCAAACACTAACCCTTATCCCAACCTAACCATAACCTTAACCCTAAACTAACACTTACTCTAACCCTAACACTTACCCTACACCAAACCCTAGCCCTAGCCCTAAACCAAACCCTAATCCTAGACTTAATCCACACCATAACCTAGCCCTAATCCTAGCTCAAAAACTATGCATTACACTAAACATAATCCTAACCCTAATGCTAACCCTAACTCGATCATTAAAACCTAACCCATCCGTTACCTTAAACCTTAACTGAAACCTAAAGTAAACACTTCCATTACCTTAACTCTAAACCTAACCCTAATGCTTATTCGAGCCCTAAACCCTTAACCTTAACATAAACCAAACGCTAACCCTGACCCTGACCGTGACACAAATAATAATAATCGCTCTAAAGCTGACCTTTAACATAAACCTAACCCTTACACTAGACCTAGCCATAACCTAACCCTAAAACTATCCTTAACCATAACCCTATACCTAATATTATCCCTAGCCCGAGTTGTAGCCCTAACCCTTTCAGAAAACCTACCCCTCATCCTAGCCCTAATTTTAGCCTTAATCTTAATCTAAATCATAACCCTAGGCCTAATCCTAATTCTAAGAATCACCCTAGGCCTAAACATAGCTATAACCTCACCATTCCTCTTAACTTAACCCTAACCCCAATGCTAACCCTAACCCTAGCCAAACCCCTAGGTTTAACCCTAACACTAACCCTAGTCCTAATCCTAGCCCTAATTTAGCCCTAACCCTTACTCTAAGCCTACTCCTAAGAATAACTCTAATTTACACCCTAGACGTATCCCTAGTTCTAAACATATTTCTTACCATAACCCTAACACTAGCCCGAACCCTAACACAAGCCCTAACTGTAGATCAATCCTAACTCTAAATCTAACCCTAACCACAAGCCTAAACTTTACTCTAACACTAGCCCTAAACCTGATGCTAATCCAAAATCTAGCCTTAACCCTAGCCCTAGCCCTAAAACAAAACTGACCAATAGCCCTAACCATAACCCTTAACCTAAACCAAAAACCGAACCCTACACCTAGCACTAACTTTAGCCGTAATTTGAGTGCTAAACATAACACTAAAACTATCCCTGACCCTGACACTGACCCTAAATATAATCCTTGCTCTAAATATCACCCTAACCCTAACCCTGAAACTCGCATTAATTGTAACATTAGTTCATACATTTGCCATAGCCCTAACCCTAGCCCTATCCAAACCCAAAACCTAGCCCTTATTTGAGATTTAACCTAGTTTTAAACCTAACCCTAACCCAAAACCTAGCCCTAAAACTTACCCTAACCCTAGCCAGAATCCTAACCTAAACCATAGCCTTATCAGTAGCTATAACCCTATACATTACCCTAACCCTAATGGTAACCCTAGGCCTAGCCCTAAACTTACTGCTAAACCTAACCTTATTCATTAACCTAAACCTAACCTGAACCCTAAACCTAACCCTATCATTGCCCTAACCCTAAACCTAATGCTAATTTGAGCCCTAATCCTAAACTTAACATAATCCAAACCCTAACTCTGACCCTTACCATATTAATATACCTAGCTCCAACCCTGACCCTACCTCTAAACCTGACCCTTATACTAGACCTAGCCATAAACCTAACCCTAAAACTATTCCTAACAAAACCATAGACCTGACATTTGCCCTAGCTGTAATCCTAGACCTTACCTTAACACAAACCATAGCCCTAAACCTAAACCTAACCCAAAGCCTAGCCCTAATCCTATCTATAACCCTAGCCCTAAACTTAGCTCTAATACTATAAATTACCCTATACATAACCCTAATGCTAATGCTAAACCTAGGCCTAAATCTAACCCTATGCCTAACCATAACCCTATCCATTATGCTAAACCTAACCTGAAGCCTAAACCTAACCCTATCATTACCCTAACTCAAAACCTAAAGCTAATTTGAGCCCTAACCATAAACCATAACATAAACAAAACCCTAAATATGACCCTGACCCTAATAATACCCCTAGCTCTAAAGTTGACCCTTACCCTAAATATAACCCTTACACTAAACATAACCATAAACCTAACCCTAAAATGATCCCTAACCATAACCCTAGAACTAACATTTGCCCTAACACTAATTCTAGCCCTAACCAAAACACAAACCCTAGTCCTTATCCTAGCACTTAACTAGCCTTAATCATAACTCTAATGATTATGCACTAGAACTAACCCTAATTCTAACATTTGTCCTAGCCCTAAACCTAGCTCTAACATGATTATTTACACGAAACCTAACCCTAAGCCCAAAACTAAACCTAGGCCTAAACATAAACATAAACCTAGCCCTATTCCTAGCTCTAATTAAGCCCTATACCTAACCAAACCCTAAACCTAGCCCTAAAACTAACTCTCATTCTCTAACCCTATTTTTATCATAACCTTAATCCTAGCTATAAATCTAGAACTAATGCTAGCCATGTCCTTAGCCCTAGACCTTACCCTAGATCTAATCCTAATGCTAAATCTAACTCTAAACCTAAAACTAGTGTTAGGGTTATGTTTAGGAATAGGTTTATTTCTAGTGCTAGTCTTAGGTTTATGGTTAGATTTAGAGTTAGGATTATGACACTAGTCCTAAACCTAATGCTAATCTTAAAACTAGCCCTAACCATAGTCCTAGCCCTAAAACAAAACCGAGCCATAGACCTAACTTTAAAGCTTAACCTAAACCAAAACTTAACTCTACACCTAGCCCTAACACTAGTCCTAATTCGAGTCCAAACCCTAACTCTAACACTACCCCTGACCTAAATTTTGACCCTAATACTAACCCTAGCTCTAAATATCACCCTAATGTTAAACCAAACCCTAACACTAGACCTAGTCCTAACTGCAATCTTATACTAGCCAAATTTGCAACATTGGCTATAACTCTAAACCTAGCTCTAACTCTAGCCAAAATTTTGCCCTAATCTGAAACCTAACTCTAGCTTTAACACTAATACTAATCCTAACACTAGCCCTAACCCTACCCTAAGTGTAGCCCTAACTCTAGATCTAACCCAAGTCCTAACCCTAATCCTATTACTAGTCCTAAACCTAGCCTTTAGCTCTAACCATAACTCAAACCTGACACTTATTCTGAATCTAATGGTAACCATAGGTCTAAACCTGACCCTAATCCTATACTGAACCCTAACACTTGAACTAGAAATAAACCTATTCCTAAACCTAACCCTAACAATATACCTAGAACTAAACTTAATCCTAACTTTAGCCATATCTCTAGCCCTAGACATGAACAAAAACCTAGCCCTAGCCCTAATAATAAACCTTAAAATAACCCAAACACTAACCCTACCCCTAGACCTAACCCTAGTGATAATTCTGGCTTTAACTCTAAAGCTAACTCTAACCTGAACACTGATCCTGACCCTGACACTAATTCTAGCTCTAAACATCATGCTAATACTAACCCTAACCCTAACACTTGACGTACCTTAATACTAACCCCAAAACTGGCCCTAACCATAACCCTAGTTCATACATTAGCTTTAGCCCTAACACTAGCTCTAACCTAACCCAAAACCTGCCCCTAATCCAAGTGCTAACCCTAGCTTTAACCCTAACACTAACCCTAGCCATAAGCCAGTCCCTAAACCTTTCATAACCCTAGCTCTTATCCTATTTGTTACCTTAAGCCAAACCATAACCCTAATGCTAACCCTAGTCCTAACACTAATCCATAGCCTAACCTAAATCCTAACCCTATTACTAGTCCTAACCCTAGCCCTTATTCTAGCTCTAACCATAACCCAAAACCTAATCCTAACCCTGAAACTTACACGAACCCTAACATTAACCCTAGGTCTAAACCTGAACCTAACCCGAATCTGAACCCTAACATTAGCCCTATTGGTAATCCTATACCTAAACCTAAACCTTACAATAGTCCTAAACCTAAACCAAATCCTAAATCAAGTGATAACTCTAGACCTAGACCTGAACAACAACCTTACCCTAGACCTAACAATCACCCTTACCATAACCCAAACACTAACTCTACTTCTACACCTAACCCTAGTCCTATCTGGCACTAACCCCAACACTAACTCTAACAAGAACACTGACCCTGACCATAACATAAACCTAGCTTCAAAGCTCACCCTAACTCAAAAACTAATCTTAGCACTACACCTAGCCATAACCCTAACCCTAAAGCTAGCCCTAATCATAACCCTAGCTCTTAACTACACATGGCCCTAACCCTAGGTGTAAAATAACACAAAACCTAGTCCTAATTCTATGCCTAAACCTAGCCGTAAGTGTAACCCAAACTAACCATAGCTCTATCTCTTTCCCTAACTTTCCCCTTAGACCTAACCCCAGCACAAAGCTTAACCTTTACCCTAAACATAACCCTAGCCCTATCCCAAACCCTAACCTAACCCTAGCCCTAATCCTACCCTTAACCATAGCCCTAACCATAGCTCTAATTCTATACACTACCCTAACCCTAGCCCTAATCCTAAGCATAACCCTAGCCCTAACCCTAGCTCTAATTCTATCCATTACCTAAACATAATCCTAATCTTAATTATAACCCTAGGGTTAACCCTAACACTATCACAAGCTCTAAACCTATCCATTACCCTAAAACTATCCTGTACTCTAATCCTAAACCTATTTATTACCCTAAACCTAACTCTAACCCTAACGCTAATTAAAGCCCTAAACCTAAACCTTAACCTAAACTGAACCGTAAGCCATACCCTGACCTTAATAATACATATAGCTCTAAACTTGACCCTTAACCTAAATCTAACCGTTACACTAGACCTAACCATAAACATAACCCTAAATCTATCCCTAACCATAACCCTAGACTTAACCCTATACACTTACCTTAACACAAACCCTAACTCTAAACCATATCCTAACTGAAAAACTAACCCTAAAACTAGACAAACCATAAATATACACATAACCAAACCTAGCTCTTACATTACTCATACACCTAAAACTAGCCCTAAACCTCACACACAACATAGCCCTAATTGTAGCCCTAACCTAGACCTAAGCATAACCCTAACCCTATCCCTAGCACTAACATTAACCCTAACACTGGCCCCGGCCCTAACCCTACTCAAATTCTAATCCTTATCCTAAACATAACAATAGCCCTAACTCTCAACCTAACCCTAACCCTAGCCCTAATCCTAACTGTAACCATAGCACAAATCCTAGCACAAACTCTATCCATTACCTAAACATAACCCTAACCCTAATGTTAACCCAAGCCATAACTCTAACCCTAACCCTAACTGTAGACCTGACTCAAACTCTAGCCCTCATCCTAGCCCTAACCCTAGCTCAAACCCAAACACTTCTGCTAAACCTAACACTAACACTAACCCTAGGCCTATCTCTAAACCTAGCCAAAATCCTAACATTAACACAAGCCCTAACACTAGCACTAACCCTATCCTTTACCATAAACATAAACCTAACCCAAATGCTAACCCTTGGCCTAACCCTAATCTTATCGATAACACTAACCCTATCTATTACTCTAAACCTAACCTGAAGCCTAAAACTAACATTATCCATTCTTTAAACCTAACCCTAATGCTAATTTAAGCCCTAACCGTAAACCTTATCCTAAACCAAACCCTAAACTGGACTCTGACCATAATAATATACATAGCTTTAAACCTGACATTTACCCTAAACCTTACTTTCCCCTAGACCTAGCCATAAACCTAAAGTTAACACTATTCCTAACCATAACACTAGACCTGACATTAGCCCTTGATCTAATCCTAGCTCTAACCCTAACACAAACCCTTGCCCTCATCCTAGCCCTAAACCTATCCTTAATACTAACTCGAACACTTACCTTATTCCTATACCTAATTTTAACCCCTGCCCTATCCCTGAACCTAGCCATAACCTCATCCCTCATCTAAAACTAACCATAACCCTAACACTAACACTAACCCTAATTCTATCCCTAAACACAGGCCTAACCCTAACACTAAACCTAGTGCTAATCTAGCTCTAATTTAGCCTTAACCCTAAGCGAATCCCTAACTCTATCCATAAGAATAACTCTAACTCTCAACCTAGCCCTATTTCTATTTCTAAACATGCCCATTACCATAACCCTAACACTAGCCCTAACCTTAGCCCTAACCCTAGATCTAAACATAACTCTAAATTATGGTTATAAACTCTAAATCTAACCCTAACCTTAAACCTAAACCTCACCCTACCCCTAGCTGAACACTATCGCTAATCATAAAACTAACCCTAACACTAGCCCTAGCCAAAAAAACAAAACAAAAAAAAAAAAAAAAAACTGAGCCATTTCCCTAACCCTAAACCTAACCTAAACCAAACCCTAACTCTACAACTAGCCATAACCCTAGCTCAAATTCGAGTTCTAGGACTAAAACTAACCCTTACCCTGACTCATATCCAAACATTAACCCTAGCTCTCTATATAACCCTAACCATAAAGCAAATGCTAACACCATTCTTAACCCAAACCCTAACCCTAAAACTAACACTAATAATAACCCTAGTTCTTACATTAGCCATATTCCAAACCCTAACCCTAACCCCAAAACAAAAATAGCCCTAATCTGAGCCCTAAAACTAGATTTAGCCCTAGCCCTAAACCTAACCCTAACCTTAGCTCTAAGCCTAGCTCTAACCCTATCCCTTATCCTAAGCCAAATGCTATCCATAATGCTAACCCTAGTCCTAATTGTAATCCTTAGCCTAAATCAAACACTAACCCTATAACCAGTCCAAACCCTAGCCCTTATTCTAGCTCTAAACCTAACCCAAAACCTAACCCTAAACTTTATTTTGACCATAGCACTAATTATATGTCTAAACCTGACCCTAACCCTAAACTGAACCCTGAAACTAGCCCTACCAGTGAACTTTTACCTAACCTAAGCCTTACACTACCCGTAGAACAAAACCTAATCCTAAATCTAGCAATAACTCTAGCCCTAGAACTAAACAAAAATTTAGTCCTAGCCCTAACAATAACCCTTAACCTAAAACAAACAATAACACTACCCCCAGACCTAGTCCTACTCCTTATTCTAGCTTTCACCCTAAATCTAATCTGAACGCTGACCCTGACACTGACACTAAACCTAGCTCTAAAAATGACTCTAAACCAAAATCTAAACCTAAAACTAGAACTAGCCATAACCCTAACCCTAAAACTAGCCCTAATTAGAACCCTAGAACTTACATTACCCATAGAACTAACCCTAGACCTAAACCTAAAACAAAACCTAGCCCTAATCCAAGGCCTAAACCTACCATAAGCATAACCCTAACCCTAAACCTAGCCCTAACCCTTACCTTAGACCTAACCATAGCTCAAAGCCTAAACTTTGGCCTAACCCTGGCCTTATCCCTAACAATAACCCTAAGCCTAGCCCTAACCCTAACCCTATACATCACCCTTATGATAACCCTATTCCTAATGCTAACTCTAGGCCTAAACCTGACCCTATTGCAAATCCTAAATCTCTCCATTACCCTACCTAAACCTACCATGAATTCTAAATCTAACCCTATTCATTACCCTAATCCTAACTCTAACCCTAATGCTCATTTGAGCCCTATCCCTAAATCTTAACATAATACAAACCATAACCCTGAACCTAAAAATACCCCTAGCTCTAAAACTGACCCTTACCCTAAACTTAACACTTTCCCTAGACTAAGACATAGACCTAATCCTAAAAATACTCCTAACTCTAACACTAGACCTGACATATTCCCTAGCCCTAATTCTAGACCTAACCCTATAACAAATCCTAGCTCTCATCCTAGCCCTAAACCTAGCCTTAATCATAACCCTAACCCTAACTCTAGCCCTAATCCTAATTCCAACCCTCACTCTACCTCTAAACCTAGCTATAACATATCCCTTACCCTAAAATTAACCCTAAACCTAGCCCTAATGCTAGGCCTAACATGAAAACTAACCCTAGTTTTAATCCTTGCCCTGATTTAGCCCTATCCCTAAAACTAACCATAAACCTAGCCCTAAGACTAACTCTAACTCTCACCCTAGCCTTATCCCTAGTTCAATCCCTATCATTTACCATAACCCTAAACCTATCCCTAACACTTTCCCTATCCTTAGACCTAGCCCTAACCCTAGATCTAACCCTAACTCCAAGTCTTAACATACCCATAAGCCTAAGCCTAAAACAAACACTAGCCCTTATCCTAATGCTAATCATATAACCTAGGACAAAAACAAAACTGAGCAATAGGGGCTGAGGATGTGGCTCAAGCGGTAGCACATTTGCCTGGCATGCTCAGGGTGCTGGGTTCAATCCTCAGCAACAATAAAAATATAATTAAATAAGAAAGATGTATGCACCAAAAACTAAAAAATAAAATAAATAAATAAAAATTCTCTCTCTCTCTCTCTCTCTCTCTCTCTCTCTCTCTCTCTCTCTCTCTCTCTCAAAATAACTGAGGAATAGTCCTAATCTTAAACGTTAACTTAAACCAAACTCTAACGCTACACCTAGACATAACCCTAGCCCTAATTCGAGTCCTAACCATAACCTTAAACTAACCCTGACCACAAATCATAGCCTAACACTCACCCTAGGTCTAAACACCACCCTAAACTTAAACCAGACCCTAACAGTAACCCTAGACTTAATTCGAGTCATAACCCTAAGCTTAAAACTAACCCTGACACTGACTCATATCCTAACAGTCACCTAGCTCTAAAGACCGCCCTCACCTTAAACTAAACCCTAAAAGTAATCCTAGCACTTATTTGAGTCCTAAACCTAACTCTAAAACTAACACTGTCTCTGAATCATATCCTAATATTAATTTAGCTATAAACATCACCCTAACATTAAACATAACCCTAACACTAGACCTACCCCTACCCCTAACCCTAATTGTAACCTAGTTCTTACATTATCCATTGCCATAACATTAGCCCAAACCCTAAAACAAAAATTAGCCCTAATCTGAGTCCTAAACCTAGATTAAACCCTAACCCTAACCCTAACTCTAGCCCTAAAGCTAGCTCTAAGCCTATCCTTTACCCAAAGCGAAACACTAACCCTAATAGTAACCAAGACCTATCCCTAATCCTTAAGCTAAGCAAAGCCCTAACCCTATTAATAGTCATAACCCTACCCTCACTCTAGCTCTAACCCTATTCCAAACCCTAATGTTAACCCTGACCATTATTTTGACCCTAACACTAACCCTAGGTCTAAACCTGGCCCTAACCCTAGACCAAACCATAACACTAGCCCTAGACCTAAACCAAATCTTAAATCTAGCCTTAACTCTAACCCTAGACCTAAACAAAAACCTATCCCTAGCCCTTAAAGTAACCCTTAACCTAACACAAACACTAACCCTACCCCTAGACCTAAACCTAGTTCTATTTCTGGCTGTAACCCTAACTCTAACTCAAACCCAAACACTGACCCTGCCTTTAAGAGTAAACCTAACTCTAAACCTGACCCTAGCCAAAAATCTAAACCTAACACATGACCGAGCCAAAATCCTAGTCCTCAAACTAGCTCGAATCATAACCCTAGATCTTACATTACCCATATCCCTAATCCTAGGAATAAACCTAACACAAAAACTAGAGCTAATCCTAGGCCTAAGCATAACACTAACTCTAACCCTAACCCTATCCCTAACCTAACACTTGATTAATCCTAACTCTAGCTCAAAGCCTGACACTTATCCAAAGCATAAACCTACACCTATCTCTAAATATACTCCTAACACTAGCCCTAATCCTAAACTTAACCCTAGCCCTAAACCTAGCTCTAAACCTACACATTAGCCTAAAACTAACCCTAAACCTATTGATAACCCTAGGCCTAACCCTAACCCTAAACCTAGCCAGAAAACTAACACTAGACTTAACACTAAACCTCACATTTTCCATAGGCCTAACTGTAGATCAATCCTAACCATTACCAAAAACCTAAACATAACCATAGCCCTAACCCTAAACCTAAACCTCAATCTAACACTAACCATAACCCTATGCCTACATCTAACCATATACATTACTCTAAACCTACCCCTACCCCTAATTATGATGCTAGCCCTAATCCAATCCTAACCCTAACCATACTCTAATCTTATCCCTAGACTAACTCTAAACCTAACCCTCACCCTAGCCCTAACTCTAGCTCAAAACCTAACTATTATGCTAAATATAACCCTAACACTCACCCTAGTTCTAACCCTAACCCTAACCCTGATTCAAGACCTATTCCTGACCATAACCCTATCCCTAACCTTAGCAATAACCCTACCCATTATCCTAAACATTATCCTTACCCTAATAATAACCCTAGGCCTAACACAAACCCTATTGCTAAACCTAACCCTATCAATTACCATAAACCTTACCTGAACCCTAAACAAAAATCTATCATTACCCTAACCCTGACCTTAATGCTTATTTGAGCCCTAACCCTAAACCCTAACCTCAACCAAACTCTAACCAGATCCTAACCCTAATAATTCCCCTAGATCTAAACCTGACCCTTAACCCTAAACCTAACCCTTAAACTAGACCTAGCCATAAAATAATTCTAAAATTGTCCTCTCCTCAACTGTAACCCCACACCTGACATTATCCCTAGCCCTAATCCTAGCCCTAACCCTAACAAAAACCCTAGGCCTTATCCTAGCCCTAAACCTAGATTAATCCTAACCCTAACCCTTACCCTAGCTCTAATCCCAATACTAACCCTAGCCCTAATCTTACCCTAATTTCACCCTATCTTTAAACCTA
>NC_092511.1:75964234-76054768 GCF_047511675.1 Marmota flaviventris | reverse complement strand
AGTCCGACTGGGCAATGGCCAGCCGCCGGCCACACACGTCCCCTGAGCGTGCCTGGCGAGTGGAGCCACGCACAGGGAGGGCAGGAGGGAGGAACACACTCAGGGACTCAGGGAAAACCGGGCAGAGGGTGGCCGGGGGCAGCGGCCCGCTGGCTCCCAGTCAGTCAGTCGCCCGGCCAGGCTCAGAAGTGCGCCGCTGGGGTCGTGCCTCGCCCTGAGTTTCGGGCCCACTCTGCAAAGCCACCGCAGTCACCCCCTTCGGACCCAATGCCAAGGTCGGAGGGCTCTGCGCCTTGTTGGTACCAGTCAACGACCAGCACGTGCACAGCACCGCCCTGAGGAAGGGCATAGACCCCTCTGTCCAGTGTCCAGGAAAGGACCGCCTGTGGAAGAAGCACCCTGATTCAAACCCCTGTGGGAGCTTAGTCGGCGGCCTCACCAGACGGAAAGCCCCCTCCCCTGCAAGCATTGCAGGGGGGAGAGGGGGGAGGGAGGGGAGCGGTGGTTGCGTTGCGGGGACACGCGCCCACCGGGTCGTCAGGCCCTGCGTCTTGTCCTGTCCTCTGCAGGTGGACCGGTGACCGCGACCAAGGGGCCTCTGCTTCCCTGTCCCCACCGGCCAGGCTTCAACTCCTCTTGGCACCTGGTCCTCCATGGCAACCCCCTGGCCCCGAACCGCTTGCCTGCTCTGAAGGCTGCTTCCTCCTCTTTCAGGAGCGCCTGCCCTCTTTTGCCATCTGCTCTCTTGCTTGGCTCTCAGCGCAGACTCCTAAGACCCTGTGGCCTCCTCGGCCCTCTCTCAGCCTCTGCTGAGCACACACCCTGAAGTCCTGCGCGCACTTCAAGGGTGATGTGTGAATCCACTCTTACATCCATGGGAAGTTAGATGGGAGATGAGAGAACCTGTGACTGCCCAGTCTCCAGGCTACCATGGACCTGGTGACTTGCAGCCCAGAGTGAGTTGGCTGGGGTTGGGTGGGGGGTAGAGGGGTGAGTGTGTGTCTCTCTGTGTGTGTGTGTGTGTGTGTGTGTGTGTGTGTGAGAGAGAGAGAGAGAGAGAGAGAGAGAGAGAGAGAGAGGAGAGTCAAGGCCAGAGAGGGATTGAGTGGGAGATGGAGACAGGGATGCCTCCTCACAGGCCAAGAGAGGCACAAGAGAGAAGGAGAGATGGATGAACAGGGACCCACAGAGACATCTGCTGCTCCGATGAGAGTGAAAGGGAGAGACAGGCAGAGAGAGAGATTGACTCAGGGGGACCCTCACGGAGGAAGGCGGTGGGGAAGGAGGTAGAGACACAGGAGGGACCTTGCGGAGGTGGTGCAAAGAGAAAGGACCCAGGCAGAGACGCTCGATGGACTCTCCCACTCCCAGGATCTGGGTGTCAAGGTTCTGCTTGTGTGGCAGGAACGGGTGAGGGAGCGGGCCCCGCGGGTGGGCCCCGTGTTCTGGGGAAGGCGGGTGTCGCCCCCCCACACACCCCATCCTCCAGGCCGAGGGGTGGGGGGGTCGGTCTGGGTGCACATGGAGGGTCGTGGCCTGGACCTGGCTCGGCTCAGCGGGGTCTCATGGAGTGAGTGTCCTAGCGTCCCTGGGGAGAGCCAGGCCTGTGGGCCTTGTTGCAGGCGCTGGGCGCTGGTCGTCGGGAGGCCAGCCGCAGGCCTGAAGGGACAGCGACCGGCAGCCCAGGGCTGCGCCTGCGCCCTGGCCCGAGGGCCCGGGGGTCACGGCCTGTCTCTCGGGGCCACGCAAGTTAAAAGTGTGTGTGGGAAGGGGGCGCAAAAGCCTACAGCACCCGGTATTCCCAGGCGGTCTCCCATCCAAGTACTAACCAGGCCCGACCCTGCTTAGCTTCCGAGATCAGACGAGATCGGGCGCGTTCAGGGTGGTATGGCCGTAGACGGGGAGGGCCGCCCGGGGGCGCCTCAAGAGCCTGCTCCGGGTTCCACCCTTCAGTCCAGGGGACGGGAGGGGGGTGGAGGGGGGAAATCGGAGGGGGTGGTCGCAGGGGGCCTCCCTCGCCCGCCCCACAACAGCGCAGCCCAGCCCAACTCAACTCAAGGCTGGGGGCTCTCACGCTCCGCTCCGACCTGACTCCACCGGGCAGCGGCCCAGGGGTCCTGGGAGACTGGGACTGGCTGAGTCCCGCCTCCAACACCGCCCCTCTCCACCTGGCTCCACCTACCGCGAGCCCCACCAAGCGCCCGCAGGGATCGCACCGCCCCGCCCCGGCCTGGCGTGGCCTGGCGTGGCCTGGCCTCCTCCGCCGCTCCTCGCCAAGGCCCAGGCCTCCCGCGACCCCAACCCCCCCACGGACCCCCGGCCCCCCACCGCCACGCCCACCCCGCCTTTCGCCAGGCGGAGAAGCCCAGAAGCCCTGGCCGTTTCAGTGTCCCGCGCGCGCGAACCTAGCCTAGCCTAGCCCGGAGCCCAGAGAGCCAGGGGCGGAGAGGCAGGCGGGCACCCCCCTCGGACACCCCAGGGACCCTGACACAGGCCCAGCGCCCCAGGCGGAAATGCAGTCCGACTGGGCAATGGCCAGCCGCCGGCCACACACGTCCCCTGAGCGTGCCTGGCGAGTGGAGCCACGCACAGGGAGGGCAGGAGGGAGGAACACACTCAGGGACTCAGGGAAAACCGGGCAGAGGGTGGCCGGGGGCAGCGGCCCGCTGGCTCCCAGTCAGTCAGTCGCCCGGCCAGGCTCAGAAGTGCGCCGCTGGGGTCGTGCCTCGCCCTGAGTTTCGGGCCCACTCTGCAAAGCCACCGCAGTCACCCCCTTCGGACCCAATGCCAAGGTCGGAGGGCTCTGCGCCTTGTTGGTACCAGTCAACGACCAGCACGTGCACAGCACCGCCCTGAGGAAGGGCATAGACCCCTCTGTCCAGTGTCCAGGAAAGGACCGCCTGTGGAAGAAGCACCCTGATTCAAACCCCTGTGGGAGCTTAGTCGGCGGCCTCACCAGACGGAAAGCCCCCTCCCCTGCAAGCATTGCAGGGGGGAGAGGGGGGAGGGAGGGGAGCGGTGGTTGCGTTGCGGGGACACGCGCCCACCGGGTCGTCAGGCCCTGCGTCTTGTCCTGTCCTCTGCAGGTGGACCGGTGACCGCGACCAAGGGGCCTCTGCTTCCCTGTCCCCACCGGCCAGGCTTCAACTCCTCTTGGCACCTGGTCCTCCATGGCAACCCCCTGGCCCCGAACCGCTTGCCTGCTCTGAAGGCTGCTTCCTCCTCTTTCAGGAGCGCCTGCCCTCTTTTGCCATCTGCTCTCTTGCTTGGCTCTCAGCGCAGACTCCTAAGACCCTGTGGCCTCCTCGGCCCTCTCTCAGCCTCTGCTGAGCACACACCCTGAAGTCCTGCGCGCACTTCAAGGGTGATGTGTGAATCCACTCTTACATCCATGGGAAGTTAGATGGGAGATGAGAGAACCTGTGACTGCCCAGTCTCCAGGCTACCATGGACCTGGTGACTTGCAGCCCAGAGTGAGTTGGCTGGGGTTGGGTGGGGGGTACAGGGGTGAGTGTGTGTCTCTGTGTGTGTGTGTGTGTGTGTGTGTGTGTGAGAGAGAGAGAGAGAGAGAGAGAGAGAGAGAGAGAGAGAGGAGAGTCAAGGCCAGAGAGGGATTGAGTGGGAGATGGAGACAGGGATGCCTCCTCACAGGCCAAGAGAGGCACAAGAGAGAAGGAGAGATGGATGAACAGGGACCCACAGAGACATCTGCTGCTCCGATGAGAGTGAAAGGGAGAGACAGGCAGAGAGAGAGATTGACTCAGGGGGACCCTCACGGAGGAAGGCGGTGGGGAAGGAGGTAGAGACACAGGAGGGACCTTGCGGAGGTGGTGCAAAGAGAAAGGACCCAGGCAGAGACGCTCGATGGACTCTCCCACTCCCAGGATCTGGGTGTCAAGGTTCTGCTTGTGTGGCAGGAACGGGTGAGGGAGCGGGCCCCGCGGGTGGGCCCCGTGTTCTGGGGAAGGCGGGTGTCGCCCCCCCACACACCCCATCCTCCAGGCCGAGGGGTGGGGGGGTCGGTCTGGGTGCACATGGAGGGTCGTGGCCTGGACCTGGCTCGGCTCAGCGGGGTCTCATGGAGTGAGTGTCCTAGCGTCCCTGGGGAGAGCCAGGCCTGTGGGCCTTGTTGCAGGCGCTGGGCGCTGGTCGTCGGGAGGCCAGCCGCAGGCCTGAAGGGACAGCGACCGGCAGCCCAGGGCTGCGCCTGCGCCCTGGCCCGAGGGCCCGGGGGTCACGGCCTGTCTCTCGGGGCCACGCAAGTTAAAAGTGTGTGTGGGAAGGGGGCGCAAAAGCCTACAGCACCCGGTATTCCCAGGCGGTCTCCCATCCAAGTACTAACCAGGCCCGACCCTGCTTAGCTTCCGAGATCAGACGAGATCGGGCGCGTTCAGGGTGGTATGGCCGTAGACGGGGAGGGCCGCCCGGGGGCGCCTCAAGAGCCTGCTCCGGGTTCCACCCTTCAGTCCAGGGGACGGGAGGGGGGTGGAGGGGGGAAATCGGAGGGGGTGGTCGCAGGGGGCCTCCCTCGCCCGCCCCACAACAGCGCAGCCCAGCCCAACTCAACTCAAGGCTGGGGGCTCTCACGCTCCGCTCCGACCTGACTCCACCGGGCAGCGGCCCAGGGGTCCTGGGAGACTGGGACTGGCTGAGTCCCGCCTCCAACACCGCCCCTCTCCACCTGGCTCCACCTACCGCGAGCCCCACCAAGCGCCCGCAGGGATCGCACCGCCCCGCCCCGGCCTGGCGTGGCCTGGCGTGGCCTGGCCTCCTCCGCCGCTCCTCGCCAAGGCCCAGGCCTCCCGCGACCCCAACCCCCCCACGGACCCCCGGCCCCCCACCGCCACGCCCACCCCGCCTTTCGCCAGGCGGAGAAGCCCAGAAGCCCTGGCCGTTTCAGTGTCCCGCGCGCGCGAACCTAGCCTAGCCTAGCCCGGAGCCCAGAGAGCCAGGGGCGGAGAGGCAGGCGGGCACCCCCCTCGGACACCCCAGGGACCCTGACACAGGCCCAGCGCCCCAGGCGGAAATGCAGTCCGACTGGGCAATGGCCAGCCGCCGGCCACACACGTCCCCTGAGCGTGCCTGGCGAGTGGAGCCACGCACAGGGAGGGCAGGAGGGAGGAACACACTCAGGGACTCAGGGAAAACCGGGCAGAGGGTGGCCGGGGGCAGCGGCCCGCTGGCTCCCAGTCAGTCAGTCGCCCGGCCAGGCTCAGAAGTGCGCCGCTGGGGTCGTGCCTCGCCCTGAGTTTCGGGCCCACTCTGCAAAGCCACCGCAGTCACCCCCTTCGGACCCAATGCCAAGGTCGGAGGGCTCTGCGCCTTGTTGGTACCAGTCAACGACCAGCACGTGCACAGCACCGCCCTGAGGAAGGGCATAGACCCCTCTGTCCAGTGTCCAGGAAAGGACCGCCTGTGGAAGAAGCACCCTGATTCAAACCCCTGTGGGAGCTTAGTCGGCGGCCTCACCAGACGGAAAGCCCCCTCCCCTGCAAGCATTGCAGGGGGGAGAGGGGGGAGGGAGGGGAGCGGTGGTTGCGTTGCGGGGACACGCGCCCACCGGGTCGTCAGGCCCTGCGTCTTGTCCTGTCCTCTGCAGGTGGACCGGTGACCGCGACCAAGGGGCCTCTGCTTCCCTGTCCCCACCGGCCAGGCTTCAACTCCTCTTGGCACCTGGTCCTCCATGGCAACCCCCTGGCCCCGAACCGCTTGCCTGCTCTGAAGGCTGCTTCCTCCTCTTTCAGGAGCGCCTGCCCTCTTTTGCCATCTGCTCTCTTGCTTGGCTCTCAGCGCAGACTCCTAAGACCCTGTGGCCTCCTCGGCCCTCTCTCAGCCTCTGCTGAGCACACACCCTGAAGTCCTGCGCGCACTTCAAGGGTGATGTGTGAATCCACTCTTACATCCATGGGAAGTTAGATGGGAGATGAGAGAACCTGTGACTGCCCAGTCTCCAGGCTACCATGGACCTGGTGACTTGCAGCCCAGAGTGAGTTGGCTGGGGTTGGGTGGGGGGTAGAGGGGTGAGTGTGTGTCTCTGTGTGTGTGTGTGTGTGTGTGTGTGTGAGAGAGAGAGAGAGAGAGAGAGAGAGAGAGAGAGAGAGGAGAGTCAAGGCCAGAGAGGGATTGAGTGGGAGATGGAGACAGGGATGCCTCCTCACAGGCCAAGAGAGGCACAAGAGAGAAGGAGAGATGGATGAACAGGGACCCACAGAGACATCTGCTGCTCCGATGAGAGTGAAAGGGAGAGACAGGCAGAGAGAGAGATTGACTCAGGGGGACCCTCACGGAGGAAGGCGGTGGGGAAGGAGGTAGAGACACAGGAGGGACCTTGCGGAGGTGGTGCAAAGAGAGAAGGACCCAGGCAGAGACGCTCGATGGACTCTCCCACTCCCAGGATCTGGGTGTCAAGGTTCTGCTTGTGTGGCAGGAACGGGTGAGGGAGCGGGCCCCGCGGGTGGGCCCCGTGTTCTGGGGAAGGCGGGTGTCGCCCCCCCACACACCCCATCCTCCAGGCCGAGGGGTGGGGGGGTCGGTCTGGGTGCACATGGAGGGTCGTGGCCTGGACCTGGCTCGGCTCAGCGGGGTCTCATGGAGTGAGTGTCCTAGCGTCCCTGGGGAGAGCCAGGCCTGTGGGCCTTGTTGCAGGCGCTGGGCGCTGGTCGTCGGGAGGCCAGCCGCAGGCCTGAAGGGACAGCGACCGGCAGCCCAGGGCTGCGCCTGCGCCCTGGCCCGAGGGCCCGGGGGTCACGGCCTGTCTCTCGGGGCCACGCAAGTTAAAAGTGTGTGTGGGAAGGGGGCGCAAAAGCCTACAGCACCCGGTATTCCCAGGCGGTCTCCCATCCAAGTACTAACCAGGCCCGACCCTGCTTAGCTTCCGAGATCAGACGAGATCGGGCGCGTTCAGGGTGGTATGGCCGTAGACGGGGAGGGCCGCCCGGGGGCGCCTCAAGAGCCTGCTCCGGGTTCCACCCTTCAGTCCAGGGGACGGGAGGGGGGTGGAGGGGGGAAATCGGAGGGGGTGGTCGCAGGGGGCCTCCCTCGCCCGCCCCACAACAGCGCAGCCCAGCCCAACTCAACTCAAGGCTGGGGGCTCTCACGCTCCGCTCCGACCTGACTCCACCGGGCAGCGGCCCAGGGGTCCTGGGAGACTGGGACTGGCTGAGTCCCGCCTCCAACACCGCCCCTCTCCACCTGGCTCCACCTACCGCGAGCCCCACCAAGCGCCCGCAGGGATCGCACCGCCCCGCCCCGGCCTGGCGTGGCCTGGCGTGGCCTGGCCTCCTCCGCCGCTCCTCGCCAAGGCCCAGGCCTCCCGCGACCCCAACCCCCCCACGGACCCCCGGCCCCCCACCGCCACGCCCACCCCGCCTTTCGCCAGGCGGAGAAGCCCAGAAGCCCTGGCCGTTTCAGTGTCCCGCGCGCGCGAACCTAGCCTAGCCTAGCCCGGAGCCCAGAGAGCCAGGGGCGGAGAGGCAGGCGGGCACCCCCCTCGGACACCCCAGGGACCCTGACACAGGCCCAGCGCCCCAGGCGGAAATGCAGTCCGACTGGGCAATGGCCAGCCGCCGGCCACACACGTCCCCTGAGCGTGCCTGGCGAGTGGAGCCACGCACAGGGAGGGCAGGAGGGAGGAACACACTCAGGGACTCAGGGAAAACCGGGCAGAGGGTGGCCGGGGGCAGCGGCCCGCTGGCTCCCAGTCAGTCAGTCGCCCGGCCAGGCTCAGAAGTGCGCCGCTGGGGTCGTGCCTCGCCCTGAGTTTCGGGCCCACTCTGCAAAGCCACCGCAGTCACCCCCTTCGGACCCAATGCCAAGGTCGGAGGGCTCTGCGCCTTGTTGGTACCAGTCAACGACCAGCACGTGCACAGCACCGCCCTGAGGAAGGGCATAGACCCCTCTGTCCAGTGTCCAGGAAAGGACCGCCTGTGGAAGAAGCACCCTGATTCAAACCCCTGTGGGAGCTTAGTCGGCGGCCTCACCAGACGGAAAGCCCCCTCCCCTGCAAGCATTGCAGGGGGGAGAGGGGGGAGGGAGGGGAGCGGTGGTTGCGTTGCGGGGACACGCGCCCACCGGGTCGTCAGGCCCTGCGTCTTGTCCTGTCCTCTGCAGGTGGACCGGTGACCGCGACCAAGGGGCCTCTGCTTCCCTGTCCCCACCGGCCAGGCTTCAACTCCTCTTGGCACCTGGTCCTCCATGGCAACCCCCTGGCCCCGAACCGCTTGCCTGCTCTGAAGGCTGCTTCCTCCTCTTTCAGGAGCGCCTGCCCTCTTTTGCCATCTGCTCTCTTGCTTGGCTCTCAGCGCAGACTCCTAAGACCCTGTGGCCTCCTCGGCCCTCTCTCAGCCTCTGCTGAGCACACACCCTGAAGTCCTGCGCGCACTTCAAGGGTGATGTGTGAATCCACTCTTACATCCATGGGAAGTTAGATGGGAGATGAGAGAACCTGTGACTGCCCAGTCTCCAGGCTACCATGGACCTGGTGACTTGCAGCCCAGAGTGAGTTGGCTGGGGTTGGGTGGGGGGTAGAGGGGTGAGTGTGTGTCTCTGTGTGTGTGTGTGTGTGTGTGTGTGTGTGTGAGAGAGAGAGAGAGAGAGAGAGAGAGAGAGAGAGAGAGAGGAGAGTCAAGGCCAGAGAGGGATTGAGTGGGAGATGGAGACAGGGATGCCTCCTCACAGGCCAAGAGAGGCACAAGAGAGAAGGAGAGATGGATGAACAGGGACCCACAGAGACATCTGCTGCTCCGATGAGAGTGAAAGGGAGAGACAGGCAGAGAGAGAGATTGACTCAGGGGGACCCTCACGGAGGAAGGCGGTGGGGAAGGAGGTAGAGACACAGGAGGGACCTTGCGGAGGTGGTGCAAAGAGAAAGGACCCAGGCAGAGACGCTCGATGGACTCTCCCACTCCCAGGATCTGGGTGTCAAGGTTCTGCTTGTGTGGCAGGAACGGGTGAGGGAGCGGGCCCCGCGGGTGGGCCCCGTGTTCTGGGGAAGGCGGGTGTCGCCCCCCCACACACCCCATCCTCCAGGCCGAGGGGTGGGGGGGTCGGTCTGGGTGCACATGGAGGGTCGTGGCCTGGACCTGGCTCGGCTCAGCGGGGTCTCATGGAGTGAGTGTCCTAGCGTCCCTGGGGAGAGCCAGGCCTGTGGGCCTTGTTGCAGGCGCTGGGCGCTGGTCGTCGGGAGGCCAGCCGCAGGCCTGAAGGGACAGCGACCGGCAGCCCAGGGCTGCGCCTGCGCCCTGGCCCGAGGGCCCGGGGGTCACGGCCTGTCTCTCGGGGCCACGCAAGTTAAAAGTGTGTGTGGGAAGGGGGCGCAAAAGCCTACAGCACCCGGTATTCCCAGGCGGTCTCCCATCCAAGTACTAACCAGGCCCGACCCTGCTTAGCTTCCGAGATCAGACGAGATCGGGCGCGTTCAGGGTGGTATGGCCGTAGACGGGGAGGGCCGCCCGGGGGCGCCTCAAGAGCCTGCTCCGGGTTCCACCCTTCAGTCCAGGGGACGGGAGGGGGGTGGAGGGGGGAAATCGGAGGGGGTGGTCGCAGGGGGCCTCCCTCGCCCGCCCCACAACAGCGCAGCCCAGCCCAACTCAACTCAAGGCTGGGGGCTCTCACGCTCCGCTCCGACCTGACTCCACCGGGCAGCGGCCCAGGGGTCCTGGGAGACTGGGACTGGCTGAGTCCCGCCTCCAACACCGCCGCTCTCCACCTGGCTCCACTTACCGCGAGCCCCACCAAGCGCCCGCAGGGATCGCACCGCCCCGCCCCGGCCTGGCGTGGCCTGGCGTGGCCTGGCCTCCTCCGCCGCTCCTCGCCAAGGCCCAGGCCTCCCGCGACCCCAACCCCCCCACGGACCCCCGGCCCCCCACCGCCACGCCCACCCCGCCTTTCGCCAGGCGGAGAAGCCCAGAAGCCCTGGCCGTTTCAGTGTCCCGCGCGCGCGAACCTAGCCTAGCCTAGCCCGGAGCCCAGAGAGCCAGGGGCGGAGAGGCAGGCGGGCACCCCCCTCGGACACCCCAGGGACCCTGACACAGGCCCTGCGCCCCAGGCGGAAATGCAGTCCGACTGGGCAATGGCCAGCCGCCGGCCACACACGTCCCCTGAGCGTGCCTGGCGAGTGGAGCCACGCACAGGGAGGGCAGGAGGGAGGAACACACTCAGGGACTCAGGGAAAACCGGGCAGAGGGTGGCCGGGGGCAGCGGCCCGCTGGCTCCCAGTCAGTCAGTCGCCCGGCCAGGCTCAGAAGTGCGCCGCTGGGGTCGTGCCTCGCCCTGAGTTTCGGGCCCACTCTGCAAAGCCACCGCAGTCACCCCCTTCGGACCCAATGCCAAGGTCGGAGGGCTCTGCGCCTTGTTGGTACCAGTCAACGACCAGCACGTGCACAGCACCGCCCTGAGGAAGGGCATAGACCCCTCTGTCCAGTGTCCAGGAAAGGACCGCCTGTGGAAGAAGCACCCTGATTCAAACCCCTGTGGGAGCTTAGTCGGCGGCCTCACCAGACGGAAAGCCCCCTCCCCTGCAAGCATTGCAGGGGGGAGAGGGGGGAGGGAGGGGAGCGGTGGTTGCGTTGCGGGGACACGCGCCCACCGGGTCGTCAGGCCCTGCGTCTTGTCCTGTCCTCTGCAGGTGGACCGGTGACCGCGACCAAGGGGCCTCTGCTTCCCTGTCCCCACCGGCCAGGCTTCAACTCCTCTTGGCACCTGGTCCTCCATGGCAACCCCCTGGCCCCGAACCGCTTGCCTGCTCTGAAGGCTGCTTCCTCCTCTTTCAGGAGCGCCTGCCCTCTTTTGCCATCTGCTCTCTTGCTTGGCTCTCAGCGCAGACTCCTAAGACCCTGTGGCCTCCTTGGCCCTCTCTCAGCCTCTGCTGAGCACACACCCTGAAGTCCTGCGCGCACTTCAAGGGTGATGTGTGAATCCACTCTTACATCCATGGGAAGTTAGATGGGAGATGAGAGAACCTGTGACTGCCCAGTCTCCAGGCTACCATGGACCTGGTGACTTGCAGCCCAGAGTGAGTTGGCTGGGGTTGGGTGGGGGGTAGAGGGGTGAGTGTGTGTCTCTGTGTGTGTGTGTGTGTGTGTGTGTGTGTGTGAGAGAGAGAGAGAGAGAGAGAGAGAGAGAGAGAGGAGAGTCAAGGCCAGAGAGGGATTGAGTGGGAGATGGAGACAGGGATGCCTCCTCACAGGCCAAGAGAGGCACAAGAGAGAAGGAGAGATGGATGAACAGGGACCCACAGAGACATCTGCTGCTCCGATGAGAGTGAAAGGGAGAGACAGGCAGAGAGAGAGATTGACTCAGGGGGACCCTCACGGAGGAAGGCGGTGGGGAAGGAGGTAGAGACACAGGAGGGACCTTGCGGAGGTGGTGCAAAGAGAAAGGACCCAGGCAGAGACGCTCGATGGACTCTCCCACTCCCAGGATCTGGGTGTCAAGGTTCTGCTTGTGTGGCAGGAACGGGTGAGGGAGCGGGCCCCGCGGGTGGGCCCCGTGTTCTGGGGAAGGCGGGTGTCGCCCCCCCACACACCCCATCCTCCAGGCCGAGGGGTGGGGGGGTCGGTCTGGGTGCACATGGAGGGTCGTGGCCTGGACCTGGCTCGGCTCAGCGGGGTCTCATGGAGTGAGTGTCCTAGCGTCCCTGGGGAGAGCCAGGCCTGTGGGCCTTGTTGCAGGCGCTGGGCGCTGGTCGTCGGGAGGCCAGCCGCAGGCCTGAAGGGACAGCGACCGGCAGCCCAGGGCTGCGCCTGCGCCCTGGCCCGAGGGCCCGGGGGTCACGGCCTGTCTCTCGGGGCCACGCAAGTTAAAAGTGTGTGTGGGAAGGGGGCGCAAAAGCCTACAGCACCCGGTATTCCCAGGCGGTCTCCCATCCAAGTACTAACCAGGCCCGACCCTGCTTAGCTTCCGAGATCAGACGAGATCGGGCGCGTTCAGGGTGGTATGGCCGTAGACGGGGAGGGCCGCCCGGGGGCGCCTCAAGAGCCTGCTCCGGGTTCCACCCTTCAGTCCAGGGGACGGGAGGGGGGTGGAGGGGGGAAATCGGAGGGGGTGGTCGCAGGGGGCCTCCCTCGCCCGCCCCACAACAGCGCAGCCCAGCCCAACTCAACCCAAGGCTGGGGGCTCTCACGCTCCGCTCCGACCTGACTCCACCGGGCAGCGGCCCAGGGGTCCTGGGAGACTGGGACTGGCTGAGTCCCGCCTCCAACACCGCCGCTCTCCACCTGGCTCCACTTACCGCGAGCCCCACCAAGCGCCCGCAGGGATCGCACCGCCCCGCCCCGGCCTGGCGTGGCCTGGCGTGGCCTGGCCTCCTCCGCCGCTCCTCGCCAAGGCCCAGGCCTCCCGCGACCCCAACCCCCCCACGGACCCCCGGCCCCCCACCGCCACGCCCACCCCGCCTTTCGCCAGGCGGAGAAGCCCAGAAGCCCTGGCCGTTTCAGTGTCCCGCGCGCGCGAACCTAGCCTAGCCTAGCCCGGAGCCCAGAGAGCCAGGGGCGGAGAGGCAGGCGGGCACCCCCCTCGGACACCCCAGGGACCCTGACAGAGGCCCTGCGCCCCAGGCGGAAATGCAGTCCGACTGGGCAATGGCCAGCCGCCGGCCACACACGTCCCCTGAGCGTGCCTGGCGAGTGGAGCCACGCACAGGGAGGGCAGGAGGGAGGAACACACTCAGGGACTCAGGGAAAACCGGGCAGAGGGTGGCCGGGGGCAGCGGCCCGCTGGCTCCCAGTCAGTCAGTCGCCCGGCCAGGCTCAGAAGTGCGCCGCTGGGGTCGTGCCTCGCCCTGAGTTTCGGGCCCACTCTGCAAAGCCACCGCAGTCACCCCCTTCGGACCCAATGCCAAGGTCGGAGGGCTCTGCGCCTTGTTGGTACCAGTCAACGACCAGCACGTGCACAGCACCGCCCTGAGGAAGGGCATAGACCCCTCTGTCCAGTGTCCAGGAAAGGACCGCCTGTGGAAGAAGCACCCTGATTCAAACCCCTGTGGGAGCTTAGTCGGCGGCCTCACCAGACGGAAAGCCCCCTCCCCTGCAAGCATTGCAGGGGGGAGAGGGGGGAGGGAGGGGAGCGGTGGTTGCGTTGCGGGGACACGCGCCCACCGGGTCGTCAGGCCCTGCGTCTTGTCCTGTCCTCTGCAGGTGGACCGGTGACCGCGACCAAGGGGCCTCTGCTTCCCTGTCCCCACCGGCCAGGCTTCAACTCCTCTTGGCACCTGGTCCTCCATGGCAACCCCCTGGCCCCGAACCGCTTGCCTGCTCTGAAGGCTGCTTCCTCCTCTTTCAGGAGCGCCTGCCCTCTTTTGCCATCTGCTCTCTTGCTTGGCTCTCAGCGCAGACTCCTAAGACCCTGTGGCCTCCTTGGCCCTCTCTCAGCCTCTGCTGAGCACACACCCTGAAGTCCTGCGCGCACTTCAAGGGTGATGTGTGAATCCACTCTTACATCCATGGGAAGTTAGATGGGAGATGAGAGAACCTGTGACTGCCCAGTCTCCAGGCTACCATGGACCTGGTGACTTGCAGCCCAGAGTGAGTTGGCTGGGGTTGGGTGGGGGGTAGAGGGGTGAGTGTGTGTCTCTGTGTGTGTGTGTGTGTGTGTGTGTGTGTGAGAGAGAGAGAGAGAGAGAGAGAGAGAGAGAGGAGAGTCAAGGCCAGAGAGGGATTGAGTGGGAGATGGAGACAGGGATGCCTCCTCACAGGCCAAGAGAGGCACAAGAGAGAAGGAGAGATGGATGAACAGGGACCCACAGAGACATCTGCTGCTCCGATGAGAGTGAAAGGGAGAGACAGGCAGAGAGAGAGATTGACTCAGGGGGACCCTCACGGAGGAAGGCGGTGGGGAAGGAGGTAGAGACACAGGAGGGACCTTGCGGAGGTGGTGCAAAGAGAAAGGACCCAGGCAGAGACGCTCGATGGACTCTCCCACTCCCAGGATCTGGGTGTCAAGGTTCTGCTTGTGTGGCAGGAACGGGTGAGGGAGCGGGCCCCGCGGGTGGGCCCCGTGTTCTGGGGAAGGCGGGTGTCGCCCCCCCACACACCCCATCCTCCAGGCCGAGGGGTGGGGGGGTCGGTCTGGGTGCACATGGAGGGTCGTGGCCTGGACCTGGCTCGGCTCAGCGGGGTCTCATGGAGTGAGTGTCCTAGCGTCCCTGGGGAGAGCCAGGCCTGTGGGCCTTGTTGCAGGCGCTGGGCGCTGGTCGTCGGGAGGCCAGCCGCAGGCCTGAAGGGACAGCGACCGGCAGCCCAGGGCTGCGCCTGCGCCCTGGCCCGAGGGCCCGGGGGTCACGGCCTGTCTCTCGGGGCCACGCAAGTTAAAAGTGTGTGTGGGAAGGGGGCGCAAAAGCCTACAGCACCCGGTATTCCCAGGCGGTCTCCCATCCAAGTACTAACCAGGCCCGACCCTGCTTAGCTTCCGAGATCAGACGAGATCGGGCGCGTTCAGGGTGGTATGGCCGTAGACGGGGAGGGCCGCCCGGGGGCGCCTCAAGAGCCTGCTCCGGGTTCCACCCTTCAGTCCAGGGGACGGGAGGGGGGTGGAGGGGGGAAATCGGAGGGGGTGGTCGCAGGGGGCCTCCCTCGCCCGCCCCACAACAGCGCAGCCCAGCCCAACTCAACTCAAGGCTGGGGGCTCTCACGCTCCGCTCCGACCTGACTCCACCGGGCAGCGGCCCAGGGGTCCTGGGAGACTGGGACTGGCTGAGTCCCGCCTCCAACACCGCCGCTCTCCACCTGGCTCCACTTACCGCGAGCCCCACCAAGCGCCCGCAGGGATCGCACCGCCCCGCCCCGGCCTGGCGTGGCCTGGCGTGGCCTGGCCTCCTCCGCCGCTCCTCGCCAAGGCCCAGGCCTCCCGCGACCCCAACCCCCCCACGGACCCCCGGCCCCCCACCGCCACGCCCACCCCGCCTTTCGCCAGGCGGAGAAGCCCAGAAGCCCTGGCCGTTTCAGTGTCCCGCGCGCGCGAACCTAGCCTAGCCTAGCCCGGAGCCCAGAGAGCCAGGGGCGGAGAGGCAGGCGGGCACCCCCCTCGGACACCCCAGGGACCCTGACACAGGCCCTGCGCCCCAGGCGGAAATGCAGTCCGACTGGGCAATGGCCAGCCGCCGGCCACACACGTCCCCTGAGCGTGCCTGGCGAGTGGAGCCACGCACAGGGAGGGCAGGAGGGAGGAACACACTCAGGGACTCAGGGAAAACCGGGCAGAGGGTGGCCGGGGGCAGCGGCCCGCTGGCTCCCAGTCAGTCAGTCGCCCGGCCAGGCTCAGAAGTGCGCCGCTGGGGTCGTGCCTCGCCCTGAGTTTCGGGCCCACTCTGCAAAGCCACCGCAGTCACCCCCTTCGGACCCAATGCCAAGGTCGGAGGGCTCTGCGCCTTGTTGGTACCAGTCAACGACCAGCACGTGCACAGCACCGCCCTGAGGAAGGGCATAGACCCCTCTGTCCAGTGTCCAGGAAAGGACCGCCTGTGGAAGAAGCACCCTGATTCAAACCCCTGTGGGAGCTTAGTCGGCGGCCTCACCAGACGGAAAGCCCCCTCCCCTGCAAGCATTGCAGGGGGGAGAGGGGGGAGGGAGGGGAGCGGTGGTTGCGTTGCGGGGACACGCGCCCACCGGGTCGTCAGGCCCTGCGTCTTGTCCTGTCCTCTGCAGGTGGACCGGTGACCGCGACCAAGGGGCCTCTGCTTCCCTGTCCCCACCGGCCAGGCTTCAACTCCTCTTGGCACCTGGTCCTCCATGGCAACCCCCTGGCCCCGAACCGCTTGCCTGCTCTGAAGGCTGCTTCCTCCTCTTTCAGGAGCGCCTGCCCTCTTTTGCCATCTGCTCTCTTGCTTGGCTCTCAGCGCAGACTCCTAAGACCCTGTGGCCTCCTCGGCCCTCTCTCAGCCTCTGCTGAGCACACACCCTGAAGTCCTGCGCGCACTTCAAGGGTGATGTGTGAATCCACTCTTACATCCATGGGAAGTTAGATGGGAGATGAGAGAACCTGTGACTGCCCAGTCTCCAGGCTACCATGGACCTGGTGACTTGCAGCCCAGAGTGAGTTGGCTGGGGTTGGGTGGGGGGTAGAGGGGTGAGTGTGTGTCTCTGTGTGTGTGTGTGTGTGTGTGTGTGTGTGAGAGAGAGAGAGAGAGAGAGAGAGAGAGAGAGAGAGAGAGGAGAGTCAAGGCCAGAGAGGGATTGAGTGGGAGATGGAGACAGGGATGCCTCCTCACAGGCCAAGAGAGGCACAAGAGAGAAGGAGAGATGGATGAACAGGGACCCACAGAGACATCTGCTGCTCCGATGAGAGTGAAAGGGAGAGACAGGCAGAGAGAGAGATTGACTCAGGGGGACCCTCACGGAGGAAGGCGGTGGGGAAGGAGGTAGAGACACAGGAGGGACCTTGCGGAGGTGGTGCAAAGAGAAAGGACCCAGGCAGAGACGCTCGATGGACTCTCCCACTCCCAGGATCTGGGTGTCAAGGTTCTGCTTGTGTGGCAGGAACGGGTGAGGGAGCGGGCCCCGCGGGTGGGCCCCGTGTTCTGGGGAAGGCGGGTGTCGCCCCCCCACACACCCCATCCTCCAGGCCGAGGGGTGGGGGGGTCGGTCTGGGTGCACATGGAGGGTCGTGGCCTGGACCTGGCTCGGCTCAGCGGGGTCTCATGGAGTGAGTGTCCTAGCGTCCCTGGGGAGAGCCAGGCCTGTGGGCCTTGTTGCAGGCGCTGGGCGCTGGTCGTCGGGAGGCCAGCCGCAGGCCTGAAGGGACAGCGACCGGCAGCCCAGGGCTGCGCCTGCGCCCTGGCCCGAGGGCCCGGGGGTCACGGCCTGTCTCTCGGGGCCACGCAAGTTAAAAGTGTGTGTGGGAAGGGGGCGCAAAAGCCTACAGCACCCGGTATTCCCAGGCGGTCTCCCATCCAAGTACTAACCAGGCCCGACCCTGCTTAGCTTCCGAGATCAGACGAGATCGGGCGCGTTCAGGGTGGTATGGCCGTAGACGGGGAGGGCCGCCCGGGGGCGCCTCAAGAGCCTGCTCCGGGTTCCACCCTTCAGTCCAGGGGACGGGAGGGGGGTGGAGGGGGGAAATCGGAGGGGGTGGTCGCAGGGGGCCTCCCTCGCCCGCCCCACAACAGCGCAGCCCAGCCCAACTCAACTCAAGGCTGGGGGCTCTCACGCTCCGCTCCGACCTGACTCCACCGGGCAGCGGCCCAGGGGTCCTGGGAGACTGGGACTGGCTGAGTCCCGCCTCCAACACCGCCGCTCTCCACCTGGCTCCACTTACCGCGAGCCCCACCAAGCGCCCGCAGGGATCGCACCGCCCCGCCCCGGCCTGGCGTGGCCTGGCGTGGCCTGGCCTCCTCCGCCGCTCCTCGCCAAGGCCCAGGCCTCCCGCGACCCCAACCCCCCCACGGACCCCCGGCCCCCCACCGCCACGCCCACCCCGCCTTTCGCCAGGCGGAGAAGCCCAGAAGCCCTGGCCGTTTCAGTGTCCCGCGCGCGCGAACCTAGCCTAGCCTAGCCCGGAGCCCAGAGAGCCAGGGGCGGAGAGGCAGGCGGGCACCCCCCTCGGACACCCCAGGGACCCTGACACAGGCCCTGCGCCCCAGGCGGAAATGCAGTCCGACTGGGCAATGGCCAGCCGCCGGCCACACACGTCCCCTGAGCGTGCCTGGCGAGTGGAGCCACGCACAGGGAGGGCAGGAGGGAGGAACACACTCAGGGACTCAGGGAAAACCGGGCAGAGGGTGGCCGGGGGCAGCGGCCCGCTGGCTCCCAGTCAGTCAGTCGCCCGGCCAGGCTCAGAAGTGCGCCGCTGGGGTCGTGCCTCGCCCTGAGTTTCGGGCCCACTCTGCAAAGCCACCGCAGTCACCCCCTTCGGACCCAATGCCAAGGTCGGAGGGCTCTGCGCCTTGTTGGTACCAGTCAACGACCAGCACGTGCACAGCACCGCCCTGAGGAAGGGCATAGACCCCTCTGTCCAGTGTCCAGGAAAGGACCGCCTGTGGAAGAAGCACCCTGATTCAAACCCCTGTGGGAGCTTAGTCGGCGGCCTCACCAGACGGAAAGCCCCCTCCCCTGCAAGCATTGCAGGGGGGAGAGGGGGGAGGGAGGGGAGCGGTGGTTGCGTTGCGGGGACACGCGCCCACCGGGTCGTCAGGCCCTGCGTCTTGTCCTGTCCTCTGCAGGTGGACCGGTGACCGCGACCAAGGGGCCTCTGCTTCCCTGTCCCCACCGGCCAGGCTTCAACTCCTCTTGGCACCTGGTCCTCCATGGCAACCCCCTGGCCCCGAACCGCTTGCCTGCTCTGAAGGCTGCTTCCTCCTCTTTCAGGAGCGCCTGCCCTCTTTTGCCATCTGCTCTCTTGCTTGGCTCTCAGCGCAGACTCCTAAGACCCTGTGGCCTCCTTGGCCCTCTCTCAGCCTCTGCTGAGCACACACCCTGAAGTCCTGCGCGCACTTCAAGGGTGATGTGTGAATCCACTCTTACATCCATGGGAAGTTAGATGGGAGATGAGAGAACCTGTGACTGCCCAGTCTCCAGGCTACCATGGACCTGGTGACTTGCAGCCCAGAGTGAGTTGGCTGGGGTTGGGTGGGGGGTAGAGGGGTGAGTGTGTGTCTCTGTGTGTGTGTGTGTGTGTGTGTGTGTGTGTGAGAGAGAGAGAGAGAGAGAGAGAGAGAGAGAGGAGAGTCAAGGCCAGAGAGGGATTGAGTGGGAGATGGAGACAGGGATGCCTCCTCACAGGCCAAGAGAGGCACAAGAGAGAAGGAGAGATGGATGAACAGGGACCCACAGAGACATCTGCTGCTCCGATGAGAGTGAAAGGGAGAGACAGGCAGAGAGAGAGATTGACTCAGGGGGACCCTCACGGAGGAAGGCGGTGGGGAAGGAGGTAGAGACACAGGAGGGACCTTGCGGAGGTGGTGCAAAGAGAAAGGACCCAGGCAGAGACGCTCGATGGACTCTCCCACTCCCAGGATCTGGGTGTCAAGGTTCTGCTTGTGTGGCAGGAACGGGTGAGGGAGCGGGCCCCGCGGGTGGGCCCCGTGTTCTGGGGAAGGCGGGTGTCGCCCCCCCACACACCCCATCCTCCAGGCCGAGGGGTGGGGGGGTCGGTCTGGGTGCACATGGAGGGTCGTGGCCTGGACCTGGCTCGGCTCAGCGGGGTCTCATGGAGTGAGTGTCCTAGCGTCCCTGGGGAGAGCCAGGCCTGTGGGCCTTGTTGCAGGCGCTGGGCGCTGGTCGTCGGGAGGCCAGCCGCAGGCCTGAAGGGACAGCGACCGGCAGCCCAGGGCTGCGCCTGCGCCCTGGCCCGAGGGCCCGGGGGTCACGGCCTGTCTCTCGGGGCCACGCAAGTTAAAAGTGTGTGTGGGAAGGGGGCGCAAAAGCCTACAGCACCCGGTATTCCCAGGCGGTCTCCCATCCAAGTACTAACCAGGCCCGACCCTGCTTAGCTTCCGAGATCAGACGAGATCGGGCGCGTTCAGGGTGGTATGGCCTTAGATGGAGAGGCCGCCCGGGGGCGCCTCAAGAGCCTGCTCCGGGTTCCACCCTTCAGTCCAGGGGACGGGAGGGGGGTGGAGGGGGGAAATCGGAGGGGGTGGTCGCAGGGGGCCTCCCTCGCCCGCCCCACAACAGCGCAGCCCAACCCAACTCAACTCAAGGCTGGGGGCTCTCACGCTCCGCTCCGACCTGACTCCACCGGGCAGCGGCCCAGGGGTCCTGGGAGACTGGGACTGGCTGAGTCCCGCCTCCAACACCGCCCCTCTCCACCTGGCTCCACCTACCGCGAGCCCCACCAAGCGCCCGCAGGGATCGCCCCGCCCCGCCCCGCCCCGGCCTGGTGTGGCCTGGCGTGGCCTGGCCTCCTCCGCCGCTCCTCGCCAAGGCCCAGGCCTCCCGCGACCCCAACCCCCCCACGGACCCCCGGCCCCCCACCGCCACGCCCACCCCGCCTTTCGCCAGGCGGAGAAGCCCAGAAGCCCTGGCCGTTTCAGTGTCCCGCGCGCGCGAACCTAGCCTAGCCTAGCCCGGAGCCCAGAGAGCCAGGGGCGGAGAGGCAGGCGGGCACCCCCCTCGGACACCCCAGGGACCCTGACACAGGCCCTGCGCCCCAGGCGGAAATGCAGTCCGACTGGGCAATGGCCAGCCGCCGGCCACACACGTCCCCTGAGCGTGCCTGGCGAGTGGAGCCACGCACAGGGAGGGCAGGAGGGAGGAACACACTCAGGGACTCAGGGAAAACCGGGCAGAGGGTGGCCGGGGGCAGCGGCCCGCTGGCTCCCAGTCAGTCAGTCGCCCGGCCAGGCTCAGAAGTGCGCCGCTGGGGTCGTGCCTCGCCCTGAGTTTCGGGCCCACTCTGCAAAGCCACCGCAGTCACCCCCTTCGGACCCAATGCCAAGGTCGGAGGGCTCTGCGCCTTGTTGGTACCAGTCAACGACCAGCACGTGCACAGCACCGCCCTGAGGAAGGGCATAGACCCCTCTGTCCAGTGTCCAGGAAAGGACCGCCTGTGGAAGAAGCACCCTGATTCAAACCCCTGTGGGAGCTTAGTCGGCGGCCTCACCAGACGGAAAGCCCCCTCCCCTGCAAGCATTGCAGGGGGGAGAGGGGGGAGGGAGGGGAGCGGTGGTTGCGTTGCGGGGACACGCGCCCACCGGGTCGTCAGGCCCTGCGTCTTGTCCTGTCCTCTGCAGGTGGACCGGTGACCGCGACCAAGGGGCCTCTGCTTCCCTGTCCCCACCGGCCAGGCTTCAACTCCTCTTGGCACCTGGTCCTCCATGGCAACCCCCTGGCCCCGAACCGCTTGCCTGCTCTGAAGGCTGCTTCCTCCTCTTTCAGGAGCGCCTGCCCTCTTTTGCGATCTGCTCTCTTGCTTGGCTCTCAGCGCAGACTCCTAAGACCCTGTGGCCTCCTCGGCCCTCTCTCAGCCTCTGCTGAGCACACACCCTGAAGTCCTGCGCGCACTTCAAGGGTGATGTGTGAATCCACTCTTACATCCATGGGAAGTTAGATGGGAGATGAGAGAACCTGTGACTGCCCAGTCTCCAGGCTACCATGGACCTGGTGACTTGCAGCCCAGAGTGAGTTGGCTGGGGTTGGGTGGGGGGTAGAGGGGTGAGTGTGTGTCTCTGTGTGTGTGTGTGTGTGTGTGAGAGAGAGAGAGAGATAGAGAGAGAGAGAGAGAGAGGAGAGTCAAGGCCAGAGAGGGATTGAGTGGGAGATGGAGACAGGGATGCCTCCTCACAGGCCAAGAGAGGCACAAGAGAGAAGGAGAGATGGATGAACAGGGACCCACAGAGACATCTGCTGCTCCGATGAGAGTGAAAGGGAGAGACAGGCAGAGAGAGAGATTGACTCAGGGGGACCCTCACGGAGGAAGGCAGTGGGGAAGGAGGTAGAGACACAGGAGGGACCTTGCGGAGGTGGTGCAAAGAGAAAGGACCCAGGCAGAGACGCTCGATGGACTCTCCCACTCCCAGGATCTGGGTGTCAAGGTTCTGCTTGTGTGGCAGGAACGGGTGAGGGAGCGGGCCCCGCGGGTGGGCCCCGTGTTCTGGGGAAGGCGGGTGTCGCCCCCCCACACACCCCATCCTCCAGGCCGAGGGGTGGGGGGGTCGGTCTGGGTGCACATGGAGGGTCGTGGCCTGGACCTGGCTCGGCTCAGCGGGGTCTCATGGAGTGAGTGTCCTAGCGTCCCTGGGGAGAGCCAGGCCTGTGGGCCTTGTTGCAGGCGCTGGGCGCTGGTCGTCGGGAGGCCAGCCGCAGGCCTGAAGGGACAGCGACCGGCAGCCCAGGGCTGCGCCTGCGCCCTGGCCCGAGGGCCCGGGGGTCACGGCCTGTCTCTCGGGGCCACGCAAGTTAAAAGTGTGTGTGGGAAGGGGGCGCAAAAGCCTACAGCACCCGGTATTCCCAGGCGGTCTCCCATCCAAGTACTAACCAGGCCCGACCCTGCTTAGCTTCCGAGATCAGACGAGATCGGGCGCGTTCAGGGTGGTATGGCCGTAGACGGGGAGGGCCGCCCGGGGGCGCCTCAAGAGCCTGCTCCGGGTTCCACCCTTCAGTCCAGGGGACGGGAGGGGGGTGGAGGGGGGAAATCGGAGGGGGTGGTCGCAGGGGGCCTCCCTCGCCCGCCCCACAACAGCGCAGCCCAGCCCAACTCAACTCAAGGCTGGGGGCTCTCACGCTCCGCTCCGACCTGACTCCACCGGGCAGCGGCCCAGGGGTCCTGGGAGACTGGGACTGGCTGAGTCCCGCCTCCAACACCGCCGCTCTCCACCTGGCTCCACTTACCGCGAGCCCCACCAAGCGCCCGCAGGGATCGCACCGCCCCGCCCCGGCCTGGCGTGGCCTGGCGTGGCCTGGCCTCCTCCGCCGCTCCTCGCCAAGGCCCAGGCCTCCCGCGACCCCAACCCCCCCACGGACCCCCGGCCCCCCACCGCCACGCCCACCCCGCCTTTCGCCAGGCGGAGAAGCCCAGAAGCCCTGGCCGTTTCAGTGTCCCGCGCGCGCGAACCTAGCCTAGCCTAGCCCGGAGCCCAGAGAGCCAGGGGCGGAGAGGCAGGCGGGCACCCCCCTCGGACACCCCAGGGACCCTGACAGAGGCCCTGCGCCCCAGGCGGAAATGCAGTCCGACTGGGCAATGGCCAGCCGCCGGCCACACACGTCCCCTGAGCGTGCCTGGCGAGTGGAGCCACGCACAGGGAGGGCAGGAGGGAGGAACACACTCAGGGACTCAGGGAAAACCGGGCAGAGGGTGGCCGGGGGCAGCGGCCCGCTGGCTCCCAGTCAGTCAGTCGCCCGGCCAGGCTCAGAAGTGCGCCGCTGGGGTCGTGCCTCGCCCTGAGTTTCGGGCCCACTCTGCAAAGCCACCGCAGTCACCCCCTTCGGACCCAATGCCAAGGTCGGAGGGCTCTGCGCCTTGTTGGTACCAGTCAACGACCAGCACGTGCACAGCACCGCCCTGAGGAAGGGCATAGACCCCTCTGTCCAGTGTCCAGGAAAGGACCGCCTGTGGAAGAAGCACCCTGATTCAAACCCCTGTGGGAGCTTAGTCGGCGGCCTCACCAGACGGAAAGCCCCCTCCCCTGCAAGCATTGCAGGGGGGAGAGGGGGGAGGGAGGGGAGCGGTGGTTGCGTTGCGGGGACACGCGCCCACCGGGTCGTCAGGCCCTGCGTCTTGTCCTGTCCTCTGCAGGTGGACCGGTGACCGCGACCAAGGGGCCTCTGCTTCCCTGTCCCCACCGGCCAGGCTTCAACTCCTCTTGGCACCTGGTCCTCCATGGCAACCCCCTGGCCCCGAACCGCTTGCCTGCTCTGAAGGCTGCTTCCTCCTCTTTCAGGAGCGCCTGCCCTCTTTTGCCATCTGCTCTCTTGCTTGGCTCTCAGCGCAGACTCCTAAGACCCTGTGGCCTCCTCGGCCCTCTCTCAGCCTCTGCTGAGCACACACCCTGAAGTCCTGCGCGCACTTCAAGGGTGATGTGTGAATCCACTCTTACATCCATGGGAAGTTAGATGGGAGATGAGAGAACCTGTGACTGCCCAGTCTCCAGGCTACCATGGACCTGGTGACTTGCAGCCCAGAGTGAGTTGGCTGGGGTTGGGTGGGGGGTAGAGGGGTGAGTGTGTGTCTCTGTGTGTGTGTGTGTGTGTGTGTGTGTGTGAGAGAGAGAGAGAGAGAGAGAGAGAGAGAGAGAGAGAGAGGAGAGTCAAGGCCAGAGAGGGATTGAGTGGGAGATGGAGACAGGGATGCCTCCTCACAGGCCAAGAGAGGCACAAGAGAGAAGGAGAGATGGATGAACAGGGACCCACAGAGACATCTGCTGCTCCGATGAGAGTGAAAGGGAGAGACAGGCAGAGAGAGAGATTGACTCAGGGGGACCCTCACGGAGGAAGGCGGTGGGGAAGGAGGTAGAGACACAGGAGGGACCTTGCGGAGGTGGTGCAAAGAGAAAGGACCCAGGCAGAGACGCTCGATGGACTCTCCCACTCCCAGGATCTGGGTGTCAAGGTTCTGCTTGTGTGGCAGGAACGGGTGAGGGAGCGGGCCCCGCGGGTGGGCCCCGTGTTCTGGGGAAGGCGGGTGTCGCCCCCCCACACACCCCATCCTCCAGGCCGAGGGGTGGGGGGGTCGGTCTGGGTGCACATGGAGGGTCGTGGCCTGGACCTGGCTCGGCTCAGCGGGGTCTCATGGAGTGAGTGTCCTAGCGTCCCTGGGGAGAGCCAGGCCTGTGGGCCTTGTTGCAGGCGCTGGGCGCTGGTCGTCGGGAGGCCAGCCGCAGGCCTGAAGGGACAGCGACCGGCAGCCCAGGGCTGCGCCTGCGCCCTGGCCCGAGGGCCCGGGGGTCACGGCCTGTCTCTCGGGGCCACGCAAGTTAAAAGTGTGTGTGGGAAGGGGGCGCAAAAGCCTACAGCACCCGGTATTCCCAGGCGGTCTCCCATCCAAGTACTAACCAGGCCCGACCCTGCTTAGCTTCCGAGATCAGACGAGATCGGGCGCGTTCAGGGTGGTATGGCCGTAGACGGGGAGGGCCGCCCGGGGGCGCCTCAAGAGCCTGCTCCGGGTTCCACCCTTCAGTCCAGGGGACGGGAGGGGGGTGGAGGGGGGAAATCGGAGGGGGTGGTCGCAGGGGGCCTCCCTCGCCCGCCCCACAACAGCGCAGCCCAGCCCAACTCAACTCAAGGCTGGGGGCTCTCACGCTCCGCTCCGACCTGACTCCACCGGGCAGCGGCCCAGGGGTCCTGGGAGACTGGGACTGGCTGAGTCCCGCCTCCAACACCGCCGCTCTCCACCTGGCTCCACTTACCGCGAGCCCCACCAAGCGCCCGCAGGGATCGCACCGCCCCGCCCCGGCCTGGCGTGGCCTGGCGTGGCCTGGCCTCCTCCGCCGCTCCTCGCCAAGGCCCAGGCCTCCCGCGACCCCAACCCCCCCACGGACCCCCGGCCCCCCACCGCCACGCCCACCCCGCCTTTCGCCAGGCGGAGAAGCCCAGAAGCCCTGGCCGTTTCAGTGTCCCGCGCGCGCGAACCTAGCCTAGCCTAGCCCGGAGCCCAGAGAGCCAGGGGCGGAGAGGCAGGCGGGCACCCCCCTCGGACACCCCAGGGACCCTGACACAGGCCCTGCGCCCCAGGCGGAAATGCAGTCCGACTGGGCAATGGCCAGCCGCCGGCCACACACGTCCCCTGAGCGTGCCTGGCGAGTGGAGCCACGCACAGGGAGGGCAGGAGGGAGGAACACACTCAGGGACTCAGGGAAAACCGGGCAGAGGGTGGCCGGGGGCAGCGGCCCGCTGGCTCCCAGTCAGTCAGTCGCCCGGCCAGGCTCAGAAGTGCGCCGCTGGGGTCGTGCCTCGCCCTGAGTTTCGGGCCCACTCTGCAAAGCCACCGCAGTCACCCCCTTCGGACCCAATGCCAAGGTCGGAGGGCTCTGCGCCTTGTTGGTACCAGTCAACGACCAGCACGTGCACAGCACCGCCCTGAGGAAGGGCATAGACCCCTCTGTCCAGTGTCCAGGAAAGGACCGCCTGTGGAAGAAGCACCCTGATTCAAACCCCTGTGGGAGCTTAGTCGGCGGCCTCACCAGACGGAAAGCCCCCTCCCCTGCAAGCATTGCAGGGGGGAGAGGGGGGAGGGAGGGGAGCGGTGGTTGCGTTGCGGGGACACGCGCCCACCGGGTCGTCAGGCCCTGCGTCTTGTCCTGTCCTCTGCAGGTGGACCGGTGACCGCGACCAAGGGGCCTCTGCTTCCCTGTCCCCACCGGCCAGGCTTCAACTCCTCTTGGCACCTGGTCCTCCATGGCAACCCCCTGGCCCCGAACCGCTTGCCTGCTCTGAAGGCTGCTTCCTCCTCTTTCAGGAGCGCCTGCCCTCTTTTGCCATCTGCTCTCTTGCTTGGCTCTCAGCGCAGACTCCTAAGACCCTGTGGCCTCCTCGGCCCTCTCTCAGCCTCTGCTGAGCACACACCCTGAAGTCCTGCGCGCACTTCAAGGGTGATGTGTGAATCCACTCTTACATCCATGGGAAGTTAGATGGGAGATGAGAGAACCTGTGACTGCCCAGTCTCCAGGCTACCATGGACCTGGTGACTTGCAGCCCAGAGTGAGTTGGCTGGGGTTGGGTGGGGGGTAGAGGGGTGAGTGTGTGTCTCTGTGTGTGTGTGTGTGTGTGTGTGTGAGAGAGAGAGAGAGAGAGAGAGAGAGAGAGAGAGAGGAGAGTCAAGGCCAGAGAGGGATTGAGTGGGAGATGGAGACAGGGATGCCTCCTCACAGGCCAAGAGAGGCACAAGAGAGAAGGAGAGATGGATGAACAGGGACCCACAGAGACATCTGCTGCTCCGATGAGAGTGAAAGGGAGAGACAGGCAGAGAGAGAGATTGACTCAGGGGGACCCTCACGGAGGAAGGCGGTGGGGAAGGAGGTAGAGACACAGGAGGGACCTTGCGGAGGTGGTGCAAAGAGAAAGGACCCAGGCAGAGACGCTCGATGGACTCTCCCACTCCCAGGATCTGGGTGTCAAGGTTCTGCTTGTGTGGCAGGAACGGGTGAGGGAGCGGGCCCCGCGGGTGGGCCCCGTGTTCTGGGGAAGGCGGGTGTCGCCCCCCCACACACCCCATCCTCCAGGCCGAGGGGTGGGGGGGTTCGGTCTGGGTGCACATGGAGGGTCGTGGCCTGGACCTGGCTCGGCTCAGCGGGGTCTCATGGAGTGAGTGTCCTAGCGTCCCTGGGGAGAGCCAGGCCTGTGGGCCTTGTTGCAGGCGCTGGGCGCTGGTCGTCGGGAGGCCAGCCGCAGGCCTGAAGGGACAGCGACCGGCAGCCCAGGGCTGCGCCTGCGCCCTGGCCCGAGGGCCCAGGGGTCACGGCCTGTCTCTCGGGGCCACGCAAGTTAAAAGTGTGTGTGGGAAGGGGGCGCAAAAGCCTACAGCACCCGGTATTCCCAGGCGGTCTCCCATCCAAGTACTAACCAGGCCCGACCCTGCTTAGCTTCCGAGATCAGACGAGATCGGGCGCGTTCAGGGTGGTATGGCCGTAGACGGGGAGGGCCGCCCGGGGGCGCCTCAAGAGCCTGCTCCGGGTTCCACCCTTCAGTCCAGGGGACGGGAGGGGGGTGGAGGGGGGAAATCGGAGGGGGTGGTCGCAGGGGGCCTCCCTCGCCCGCCCCACAACAGCGCAGCCCAGCCCAACTCAACTCAAGGCTGGGGGCTCTCACGCTCCGCTCCGACCTGACTCCACCGGGCAGCGGCCCAGGGGTCCTGGGAGACTGGGACTGGCTGAGTCCCGCCTCCAACACCGCCGCTCTCCACCTGGCTCCACTTACCGCGAGCCCCACCAAGCGCCCGCAGGGATCGCACCGCCCCGCCCCGGCCTGGCGTGGCCTGGCGTGGCCTGGCCTCCTCCGCCGCTCCTCGCCAAGGCCCAGGCCTCCCGCGACCCCAACCCCCCCACGGACCCCCGGCCCCCCACCGCCACGCCCACCCCGCCTTTCGCCAGGCGGAGAAGCCCAGAAGCCCTGGCCGTTTCAGTGTCCGGCGCGCGCGAACCTAGCCTAGCCTAGCCCGGAGCCCAGAGAGCCAGGGGCGGAGAGGCAGGCGGGCACCCCCCTCGGACACCCCAGGGACCCTGACACAGGCCCAGCGCCCCAGGCGGAAATGCAGTCCGACTGGGCAATGGCCAGCCGCCGGCCACACACGTCCCCTGAGCGTGCCTGGCGAGTGGAGCCACGCACAGGGAGGGCAGGAGGGAGGAACACACTCAGGGACTCAGGGAAAACCGGGCAGAGGGTGGCCGGGGGCAGCGGCCCGCTGGCTCCCAGTCAGTCAGTCGCCCGGCCAGGCTCAGAAGTGCGCCGCTGGGGTCGTGCCTCGCCCTGAGTTTCGGGCCCACTCTGCAAAGCCACCGCAGTCACCCCCTTCGGACCCAATGCCAAGGTCGGAGGGCTCTGCGCCTTGTTGGTACCAGTCAACGACCAGCACGTGCACAGCACCGCCCTGAGGAAGGGCATAGACCCCTCTGTCCAGTGTCCAGGAAAGGACCGCCTGTGGAAGAAGCACCCTGATTCAAACCCCTGTGGGAGCTTAGTCGGCGGCCTCACCAGACGGAAAGCCCCCTCCCCTGCAAGCATTGCAGGGGGGAGAGGGGGGAGGGAGGGGAGCGGTGGTTGCGTTGCGGGGACACGCGCCCACCGGGTCGTCAGGCCCTGCGTCTTGTCCTGTCCTCTGCAGGTGGACCGGTGACCGCGACCAAGGGGCCTCTGCTTCCCTGTCCCCACCGGCCAGGCTTCAACTCCTCTTGGCACCTGGTCCTCCATGGCAACCCCCTGGCCCCGAACCGCTTGCCTGCTCTGAAGGCTGCTTCCTCCTCTTTCAGGAGCGCCTGCCCTCTTTTGCCATCTGCTCTCTTGCTTGGCTCTCAGCGCAGACTCCTAAGACCCTGTGGCCTCCTCGGCCCTCTCTCAGCCTCTGCTGAGCACACACCCTGAAGTCCTGCGCGCACTTCAAGGGTGATGTGTGAATCCACTCTTACATCCATGGGAAGTTAGATGGGAGATGAGAGAACCTGTGACTGCCCAGTCTCCAGGCTACCATGGACCTGGTGACTTGCAGCCCAGAGTGAGTTGGCTGGGGTTGGGTGGGGGGTAGAGGGGTGAGTGTGTGTCTCTCTCTGTGTGTGTGTGTGTGTGTGAGAGAGAGAGAGAGAGAGAGAGAGAGAGAGAGAGAGGAGAGTCAAGGCCAGAGAGGGATTGAGTGGGAGATGGAGACAGGGATGCCTCCTCACAGGCCAAGAGAGGCACAAGAGAGAAGGAGAGATGGATGAACAGGGACCCACAGAGACATCTGCTGCTCCGATGAGAGTGAAAGGGAGAGACAGGCAGAGAGAGAGATTGACTCAGGGGGACCCTCACGGAGGAAGGCGGTGGGGAAGGAGGTAGAGACACAGGAGGGACCTTGCGGAGGTGGTGCAAAGAGAAAGGACCCAGGCAGAGACGCTCGATGGACTCTCCCACTCCCAGGATCTGGGTGTCAAGGTTCTGCTTGTGTGGCAGGAACGGGTGAGGGAGCGGGCCCCGCGGGTGGGCCCCGTGTTCTGGGGAAGGCGGGTGTCGCCCCCCCACACACCCCATCCTCCAGGCCGAGGGGTGGGGGGGTCGGTCTGGGTGCACATGGAGGGTCGTGGCCTGGACCTGGCTCGGCTCAGCGGGGTCTCATGGAGTGAGTGTCCTAGCGTCCCTGGGGAGAGCCAGGCCTGTGGGCCTTGTTGCAGGCGCTGGGCGCTGGTCGTCGGGAGGCCAGCCGCAGGCCTGAAGGGACAGCGACCGGCAGCCCAGGGCTGCGCCTGCGCCCTGGCCCGAGGGCCCGGGGGTCACGGCCTGTCTCTCGGGGCCACGCAAGTTAAAAGTGTGTGTGGGAAGGGGGCGCAAAAGCCTACAGCACCCGGTATTCCCAGGCGGTCTCCCATCCAAGTACTAACCAGGCCCGACCCTGCTTAGCTTCCGAGATCAGACGAGATCGGGCGCGTTCAGGGTGGTATGGCCGTAGACGGGGAGGGCCGCCCGGGGGCGCCTCAAGAGCCTGCTCCGGGTTCCACCCTTCAGTCCAGGGGACGGGAGGGGGGTGGAGGGGGGAAATCGGAGGGGGTGGTCGCAGGGGGCCTCCCTCGCCCGCCCCACAACAGCGCAGCCCAGCCCAACTCAACTCAAGGCTGGGGGCTCTCACGCTCCGCTCCGACCTGACTCCACCGGGCAGCGGCCCAGGGGTCCTGGGAGACTGGGACTGGCTGAGTCCCGCCTCCAACACCGCCGCTCTCCACCTGGCTCCACTTACCGCGAGCCCCACCAAGCGCCCGCAGGGATCGCACCGCCCCGCCCCGGCCTGGCGTGGCCTGGCGTGGCCTGGCCTCCTCCGCCGCTCCTCGCCAAGGCCCAGGCCTCCCGCGACCCCAACCCCCCCACGGACCCCCGGACCCCCACCGCCACGCCCACCCCGCCTTTCGCCAGGCGGAGAAGCCCAGAAGCCCTGGCCGTTTCAGTGTCCCGCGCGCGCGAACCTAGCCTAGCCTAGCCCGGAGCCCAGAGAGCCAGGGGCGGAGAGGCAGGCGGGCACCCCCCTCGGACACCCCAGGGACCCTGACAGAGGCCCTGCGCCCCAGGCGGAAATGCAGTCCGACTGGGCAATGGCCAGCCGCCGGCCACACACGTCCCCTGAGCGTGCCTGGCGAGTGGAGCCACGCACAGGGAGGGCAGGAGGGAGGAACACACTCAGGGACTCACGGAAAACCGGGCAGAGGGTGGCCGGGGGCAGCGGCCCGCTGGCTCCCAGTCAGTCAGTCGCCCGGCCAGGCTCAGAAGTGCGCCGCTGGGGTCGTGCCTCGCCCTGAGTTTCGGGCCCACTCTGCAAAGCCACCGCAGTCACCCCCTTCGGACCCAATGCCAAGGTCGGAGGGCTCTGCGCCTTGTTGGTACCAGTCAACGACCAGCACGTGCACAGCACCGCCCTGAGGAAGGGCATAGACCCCTCTGTCCAGTGTCCAGGAAAGGACCGCCTGTGGAAGAAGCACCCTGATTCAAACCCCTGTGGGAGCTTAGTCGGCGGCCTCACCAGACGGAAAGCCCCCTCCCCTGCAAGCATTGCAGGGGGGAGAGGGGGGAGGGAGGGGAGCGGTGGTTGCGTTGCGGGGACACGCGCCCACCGGGTCGTCAGGCCCTGCGTCTTGTCCTGTCCTCTGCAGGTGGACCGGTGACCGCGACCAAGGGGCCTCTGCTTCCCTGTCCCCACCGGCCAGGCTTCAACTCCTCTTGGCACCTGGTCCTCCATGGCAACCCCCTGGCCCCGAACCGCTTGCCTGCTCTGAAGGCTGCTTCCTCCTCTTTCAGGAGCGCCTGCCCTCTTTTGCCATCTGCTCTCTTGCTTGGCTCTCAGCGCAGACTCCTAAGACCCTGTGGCCTCCTCGGCCCTCTCTCAGCCTCTGCTGAGCACACACCCTGAAGTCCTGCGCGCACTTCAAGGGTGATGTGTGAATCCACTCTTACATCCATGGGAAGTTAGATGGGAGATGAGAGAACCTGTGACTGCCCAGTCTCCAGGCTACCATGGACCTGGTGACTTGCAGCCCAGAGTGAGTTGGCTGGGGTTGGGTGGGGGGTAGAGGGGTGAGTGTGTGTCTCTGTGTGTGTGTGTGTGTGTGTGTGAGAGAGAGAGAGAGAGAGAGAGAGAGAGAGAGAGGAGAGTCAAGGCCAGAGAGGGATTGAGTGGGAGATGGAGACAGGGATGCCTCCTCACAGGCCAAGAGAGGCACAAGAGAGAAGGAGAGATGGATGAACAGGGACCCACAGAGACATCTGCTGCTCCGATGAGAGTGAAAGGGAGAGACAGGCAGAGAGAGAGATTGACTCAGGGGGACCCTCACGGAGGAAGGCGGTGGGGAAGGAGGTAGAGACACAGGAGGGACCTTGCGGAGGTGGTGCAAAGAGAAAGGACCCAGGCAGAGACGCTCGATGGACTCTCCCACTCCCAGGATCTGGGTGTCAAGGTTCTGCTTGTGTGGCAGGAACGGGTGAGGGAGCGGGCCCCGCGGGTGGGCCCCGTGTTCTGGGGAAGGCGGGTGTCGCCCCCCCACACACCCCATCCTCCAGGCCGAGGGGTGGGGGGGTCGGTCTGGGTGCACATGGAGGGTCGTGGCCTGGACCTGGCTCGGCTCAGCGGGGTCTCATGGAGTGAGTGTCCTAGCGTCCCTGGGGAGAGCCAGGCCTGTGGGCCTTGTTGCAGGCGCTGGGCGCTGGTCGTCGGGAGGCCAGCCGCAGGCCTGAAGGGACAGCGACCGGCAGCCCAGGGCTGCGCCTGCGCCCTGGCCCGAGGGCCCGGGGGTCACGGCCTGTCTCTCGGGGCCACGCAAGTTAAAAGTGTGTGTGGGAAGGGGGCGCAAAAGCCTACAGCACCCGGTATTCCCAGGCGGTCTCCCATCCAAGTACTAACCAGGCCCGACCCTGCTTAGCTTCCGAGATCAGACGAGATCGGGCGCGTTCAGGGTGGTATGGCCGTAGACGGGGAGGGCCGCCCGGGGGCGCCTCAAGAGCCTGCTCCGGGTTCCACCCTTCAGTCCAGGGGACGGGAGGGGGGTGGAGGGGGGAAATCGGAGGGGGTGGTCGCAGGGGGCCTCCCTCGCCCGCCCCACAACAGCGCAGCCCAGCCCAACTCAACTCAAGGCTGGGGGCTCTCACGCTCCGCTCCGACCTGACTCCACCGGGCAGCGGCCCAGGGGTCCTGGGAGACTGGGACTGGCTGAGTCCCGCCTCCAACACCGCCGCTCTCCACCTGGCTCCACTTACCGCGAGCCCCACCAAGCGCCCGCAGGGATCGCACCGCCCCGCCCCGGCCTGGCGTGGCCTGGCGTGGCCTGGCCTCCTCCGCCGCTCCTCGCCAAGGCCCAGGCCTCCCGCGACCCCAACCCCCCCACGGACCCCCGGCCCCCCACCGCCACGCCCACCCCGCCTTTCGCCAGGCGGAGAAGCCCAGAAGCCCTGGCCGTTTCAGTGTCCCGCGCGCGCGAACCTAGCCTAGCCTAGCCCGGAGCCCAGAGAGCCAGGGGCGGAGAGGCAGGCGGGCACCCCCCTCGGACACCCCAGGGACCCTGACAGAGGCCCTGCGCCCCAGGCGGAAATGCAGTCCGACTGGGCAATGGCCAGCCGCCGGCCACACACGTCCCCTGAGCGTGCCTGGCGAGTGGAGCCACGCACAGGGAGGGCAGGAGGGAGGAACACACTCAGGGACTCACGGAAAACCGGGCAGAGGGTGGCCGGGGGCAGCGGCCCGCTGGCTCCCAGTCAGTCAGTCGCCCGGCCAGGCTCAGAAGTGCGCCGCTGGGGTCGTGCCTCGCCCTGAGTTTCGGGCCCACTCTGCAAAGCCACCGCAGTCACCCCCTTCGGACCCAATGCCAAGGTCGGAGGGCTCTGCGCCTTGTTGGTACCAGTCAACGACCAGCACGTGCACAGCACCGCCCTGAGGAAGGGCATAGACCCCTCTGTCCAGTGTCCAGGAAAGGACCGCCTGTGGAAGAAGCACCCTGATTCAAACCCCTGTGGGAGCTTAGTCGGCGGCCTCACCAGACGGAAAGCCCCCTCCCCTGCAAGCATTGCAGGGGGGAGAGGGGGGAGGGAGGGGAGCGGTGGTTGCGTTGCGGGGACACGCGCCCACCGGGTCGTCAGGCCCTGCGTCTTGTCCTGTCCTCTGCAGGTGGACCGGTGACCGCGACCAAGGGGCCTCTGCTTCCCTGTCCCCACCGGCCAGGCTTCAACTCCTCTTGGCACCTGGTCCTCCATGGCAACCCCCTGGCCCCGAACCGCTTGCCTGCTCTGAAGGCTGCTTCCTCCTCTTTCAGGAGCGCCTGCCCTCTTTTGCCATCTGCTCTCTTGCTTGGCTCTCAGCGCAGACTCCTAAGACCCTGTGGCCTCCTCGGCCCTCTCTCAGCCTCTGCTGAGCACACACCCTGAAGTCCTGCGCGCACTTCAAGGGTGATGTGTGAATCCACTCTTACATCCATGGGAAGTTAGATGGGAGATGAGAGAACCTGTGACTGCCCAGTCTCCAGGCTACCATGGACCTGGTGACTTGCAGCCCAGAGTGAGTTGGCTGGGGTTGGGTGGGGGGTAGAGGGGTGAGTGTGTGTCTCTGTGTGTGTGTGTGTGTGTGTGAGAGAGAGAGAGAGAGAGAGAGAGAGAGAGAGAGAGAGAGGAGAGTCAAGGCCAGAGAGGGATTGAGTGGGAGATGGAGACAGGGATGCCTCCTCACAGGCCAAGAGAGGCACAAGAGAGAAGGAGAGATGGATGAACAGGGACCCACAGAGACATCTGCTGCTCCGATGAGAGTGAAAGGGAGAGACAGGCAGAGAGAGAGATTGACTCAGGGGGACCCTCACGGAGGAAGGCGGTGGGGAAGGAGGTAGAGACACAGGAGGGACCTTGCGGAGGTGGTGCAAAGAGAAAGGACCCAGGCAGAGACGCTCGATGGACTCTCCCACTCCCAGGATCTGGGTGTCAAGGTTCTGCTTGTGTGGCAGGAACGGGTGAGGGAGCGGGCCCCGCGGGTGGGCCCCGTGTTCTGGGGAAGGCGGGTGTCGCCCCCCCACACACCCCATCCTCCAGGCCGAGGGGTGGGGGGGTCGGTCTGGGTGCACATGGAGGGTCGTGGCCTGGACCTGGCTCGGCTCAGCGGGGTCTCATGGAGTGAGTGTCCTAGCGTCCCTGGGGAGAGCCAGGCCTGTGGGCCTTGTTGCAGGCGCTGGGCGCTGGTCGTCGGGAGGCCAGCCGCAGGCCTGAAGGGACAGCGACCGGCAGCCCAGGGCTGCGCCTGCGCCCTGGCCCGAGGGCCCGGGGGTCACGGCCTGTCTCTCGGGGCCACGCAAGTTAAAAGTGTGTGTGGGAAGGGGGCGCAAAAGCCTACAGCACCCGGTATTCCCAGGCGGTCTCCCATCCAAGTACTAACCAGGCCCGACCCTGCTTAGCTTCCGAGATCAGACGAGATCGGGCGCGTTCAGGGTGGTATGGCCGTAGACGGGGAGGGCCGCCCGGGGGCGCCTCAAGAGCCTGCTCCGGGTTCCACCCTTCAGTCCAGGGGACGGGAGGGGGGTGGAGGGGGGAAATCGGAGGGGGTGGTCGCAGGGGGCCTCCCTCGCCCGCCCCACAACAGCGCAGCCCAGCCCAACTCAACTCAAGGCTGGGGGCTCTCACGCTCCGCTCCGACCTGACTCCACCGGGCAGCGGCCCAGGGGTCCTGGGAGACTGGGACTGGCTGAGTCCCGCCTCCAACACCGCCGCTCTCCACCTGGCTCCACTTACCGCGAGCCCCACCAAGCGCCCGCAGGGATCGCACCGCCCCGCCCCGGCCTGGCGTGGCCTGGCGTGGCCTGGCCTCCTCCGCCGCTCCTCGCCAAGGCCCAGGCCTCCCGCGACCCCAACCCCCCCACGGACCCCCGGCCCCCCACCGCCACGCCCACCCCGCCTTTCGCCAGGCGGAGAAGCCCAGAAGCCCTGGCCGTTTCAGTGTCCCGCGCGCGCGAACCTAGCCTAGCCTAGCCCGGAGCCCAGAGAGCCAGGGGCGGAGAGGCAGGCGGGCACCCCCCTCGGACACCCCAGGGACCCTGACACAGGCCCTGCGCCCCAGGCGGAAATGCAGTCCGACTGGGCAATGGCCAGCCGCCGGCCACACACGTCCCCTGAGCGTGCCTGGCGAGTGGAGCCACGCACAGGGAGGGCAGGAGGGAGGAACACACTCAGGGACTCAGGGAAAACCGGGCAGAGGGTGGCCGGGGGCAGCGGCCCGCTGGCTCCCAGTCAGTCAGTCGCCCGGCCAGGCTCAGAAGTGCGCCGCTGGGGTCGTGCCTCGCCCTGAGTTTCGGGCCCACTCTGCAAAGCCACCGCAGTCACCCCCTTCGGACCCAATGCCAAGGTCGGAGGGCTCTGCGCCTTGTTGGTACCAGTCAACGACCAGCACGTGCACAGCACCGCCCTGAGGAAGGGCATAGACCCCTCTGTCCAGTGTCCAGGAAAGGACCGCCTGTGGAAGAAGCACCCTGATTCAAACCCCTGTGGGAGCTTAGTCGGCGGCCTCACCAGACGGAAAGCCCCCTCCCCTGCAAGCATTGCAGGGGGGAGAGGGGGGAGGGAGGGGAGCGGTGGTTGCGTTGCGGGGACACGCGCCCACCGGGTCGTCAGGCCCTGCGTCTTGTCCTGTCCTCTGCAGGTGGACCGGTGACCGCGACCAAGGGGCCTCTGCTTCCCTGTCCCCACCGGCCAGGCTTCAACTCCTCTTGGCACCTGGTCCTCCATGGCAACCCCCTGGCCCCGAACCGCTTGCCTGCTCTGAAGGCTGCTTCCTCCTCTTTCAGGAGCGCCTGCCCTCTTTTGCCATCTGCTCTCTTGCTTGGCTCTCAGCGCAGACTCCTAAGACCCTGTGGCCTCCTCGGCCCTCTCTCAGCCTCTGCTGAGCACACACCCTGAAGTCCTGCGCGCACTTCAAGGGTGATGTGTGAATCCACTCTTACATCCATGGGAAGTTAGATGGGAGATGAGAGAACCTGTGACTGCCCAGTCTCCAGGCTACCATGGACCTGGTGACTTGCAGCCCAGAGTGAGTTGGCTGGGGTTGGGTGGGGGGTAGAGGGGTGAGTGTGTGTCTCTGTGTGTGTGTGTGTGTGTGTGTGAGAGAGAGAGAGAGAGAGAGAGAGAGAGAGAGAGGAGAGTCAAGGCCAGAGAGGGATTGAGTGGGAGATGGAGACAGGGATGCCTCCTCACAGGCCAAGAGAGGCACAAGAGAGAAGGAGAGATGGATGAACAGGGACCCACAGAGACATCTGCTGCTCCGATGAGAGTGAAAGGGAGAGACAGGCAGAGAGAGAGATTGACTCAGGGGGACCCTCACGGAGGAAGGCGGTGGGGAAGGAGGTAGAGACACAGGAGGGACCTTGCGGAGGTGGTGCAAAGAGAAAGGACCCAGGCAGAGACGCTCGATGGACTCTCCCACTCCCAGGATCTGGGTGTCAAGGTTCTGCTTGTGTGGCAGGAACGGGTGAGGGAGCGGGCCCCGCGGGTGGGCCCCGTGTTCTGGGGAAGGCGGGTGTCGCCCCCCCACACACCCCATCCTCCAGGCCGAGGGGTGGGGGGGTCGGTCTGGGTGCACATGGAGGGTCGTGGCCTGGACCTGGCTCGGCTCAGCGGGGTCTCATGGAGTGAGTGTCCTAGCGTCCCTGGGGAGAGCCAGGCCTGTGGGCCTTGTTGCAGGCGCTGGGCGCTGGTCGTCGGGAGGCCAGCCGCAGGCCTGAAGGGACAGCGACCGGCAGCCCAGGGCTGCGCCTGCGCCCTGGCCCGAGGGCCCGGGGGTCACGGCCTGTCTCTCGGGGCCACGCAAGTTAAAAGTGTGTGTGGGAAGGGGGCGCAAAAGCCTACAGCACCCGGTATTCCCAGGCGGTCTCCCATCCAAGTACTAACCAGGCCCGACCCTGCTTAGCTTCCGAGATCAGACGAGATCGGGCGCGTTCAGGGTGGTATGGCCGTAGACGGGGAGGGCCGCCCGGGGGCGCCTCAAGAGCCTGCTCCGGGTTCCACCCTTCAGTCCAGGGGACGGGAGGGGGGTGGAGGGGGGAAATCGGAGGGGGTGGTCGCAGGGGGCCTCCCTCGCCCGCCCCACAACAGCGCAGCCCAGCCCAACTCAACTCAAGGCTGGGGGCTCTCACGCTCCGCTCCGACCTGACTCCACCGGGCAGCGGCCCAGGGGTCCTGGGAGACTGGGACTGGCTGAGTCCCGCCTCCAACACCGCCGCTCTCCACCTGGCTCCACTTACCGCGAGCCCCACCAAGCGCCCGCAGGGATCGCACCGCCCCGCCCCGGCCTGGCGTGGCCTGGCGTGGCCTGGCCTCCTCCGCCGCTCCTCGCCAAGGCCCAGGCCTCCCGCGACCCCAACCCCCCCACGGACCCCCGGACCCCCACCGCCACGCCCACCCCGCCTTTCGCCAGGCGGAGAAGCCCAGAAGCCCTGGCCGTTTCAGTGTCCCGCGCGCGCGAACCTAGCCTAGCCTAGCCCGGAGCCCAGAGAGCCAGGGGCGGAGAGGCAGGCGGGCACCCCCCTCGGACACCCCAGGGACCCTGACAGAGGCCCTGCGCCCCAGGCGGAAATGCAGTCCGACTGGGCAATGGCCAGCCGCCGGCCACACACGTCCCCTGAGCGTGCCTGGCGAGTGGAGCCACGCACAGGGAGGGCAGGAGGGAGGAACACACTCAGGGACTCAGGGAAAACCGGGCAGAGGGTGGCCGGGGGCAGCGGCCCGCTGGCTCCCAGTCAGTCAGTCGCCCGGCCAGGCTCAGAAGTGCGCCGCTGGGGTCGTGCCTCGCCCTGAGTTTCGGGCCCACTCTGCAAAGCCACCGCAGTCACCCCCTTCGGACCCAATGCCAAGGTCGGAGGGCTCTGCGCCTTGTTGGTACCAGTCAACGACCAGCACGTGCACAGCACCGCCCTGAGGAAGGGCATAGACCCCTCTGTCCAGTGTCCAGGAAAGGACCGCCTGTGGAAGAAGCACCCTGATTCAAACCCCTGTGGGAGCTTAGTCGGCGGCCTCACCAGACGGAAAGCCCCCTCCCCTGCAAGCATTGCAGGGGGGAGAGGGGGGAGGGAGGGGAGCGGTGGTTGCGTTGCGGGGACACGCGCCCACCGGGTCGTCAGGCCCTGCGTCTTGTCCTGTCCTCTGCAGGTGGACCGGTGACCGCGACCAAGGGGCCTCTGCTTCCCTGTCCCCACCGGCCAGGCTTCAACTCCTCTTGGCACCTGGTCCTCCATGGCAACCCCCTGGCCCCGAACCGCTTGCCTGCTCTGAAGGCTGCTTCCTCCTCTTTCAGGAGCGCCTGCCCTCTTTTGCCATCTGCTCTCTTGCTTGGCTCTCAGCGCAGACTCCTAAGACCCTGTGGCCTCCTCGGCCCTCTCTCAGCCTCTGCTGAGCACACACCCTGAAGTCCTGCGCGCACTTCAAGGGTGATGTGTGAATCCACTCTTACATCCATGGGAAGTTAGATGGGAGATGAGAGAACCTGTGACTGCCCAGTCTCCAGGCTACCATGGACCTGGTGACTTGCAGCCCAGAGTGAGTTGGCTGGGGTTGGGTGGGGGGTAGAGGGGTGAGTGTGTGTCTCTGTGTGTGTGTGTGTGTGTGTGTGAGAGAGAGAGAGAGAGAGAGAGAGAGAGAGAGAGAGAGAGGAGAGTCAAGGCCAGAGAGGGATTGAGTGGGAGATGGAGACAGGGATGCCTCCTCACAGGCCAAGAGAGGCACAAGAGAGAAGGAGAGATGGATGAACAGGGACCCACAGAGACATCTGCTGCTCCGATGAGAGTGAAAGGGAGAGACAGGCAGAGAGAGAGATTGACTCAGGGGGACCCTCACGGAGGAAGGCGGTGGGGAAGGAGGTAGAGACACAGGAGGGACCTTGCGGAGGTGGTGCAAAGAGAGAAGGACCCAGGCAGAGACGCTCGATGGACTCTCCCACTCCCAGGATCTGGGTGTCAAGGTTCTGCTTGTGTGGCAGGAACGGGTGAGGGAGCGGGCCCCGCGGGTGGGCCCCGTGTTCTGGGGAAGGCGGGTGTCGCCCCCCCACACACCCCATCCTCCAGGCCGAGGGGTGGGGGGGTCGGTCTGGGTGCACATGGAGGGTCGTGGCCTGGACCTGGCTCGGCTCAGCGGGGTCTCATGGAGTGAGTGTCCTAGCGTCCCTGGGGAGAGCCAGGCCTGTGGGCCTTGTTGCAGGCGCTGGGCGCTGGTCGTCGGGAGGCCAGCCGCAGGCCTGAAGGGACAGCGACCGGCAGCCCAGGGCTGCGCCTGCGCCCTGGCCCGAGGGCCCGGGGGTCACGGCCTGTCTCTCGGGGCCACGCAAGTTAAAAGTGTGTGTGGGAAGGGGGCGCAAAAGCCTACAGCACCCGGTATTCCCAGGCGGTCTCCCATCCAAGTACTAACCAGGCCCGACCCTGCTTAGCTTCCGAGATCAGACGAGATCGGGCGCGTTCAGGGTGGTATGGCCGTAGACGGGGAGGGCCGCCCGGGGGCGCCTCAAGAGCCTGCTCCGGGTTCCACCCTTCAGTCCAGGGGACGGGAGGGGGGTGGAGGGGGGAAATCGGAGGGGGTGGTCGCAGGGGGCCTCCCTCGCCCGCCCCACAACAGCGCAGCCCAGCCCAACTCAACTCAAGGCTGGGGGCTCTCACGCTCCGCTCCGACCTGACTCCACCGGGCAGTGGCCCAGGGGTCCTGGGAGACTGGGACTGGCTGAGTCCCGCCTCCAACACCGCCCCTCTCCACCTGGCTCCACCTACCGCGAGCCCCACCAAGCGCCCGCAGGGATCGCACCGCCCCGCCCCGGCCTGGCGTGGCCTGGCGTGGCCTGGCCTCCTCCGCCGCTCCTCGCCAAGGCCCAGGCCTCCCGCGACCCCAACCCCCCCACGGACCCCCGGCCCCCCACCGCCACGCCCACCCCGCCTTTCGCCAGGCGGAGAAGCCCAGAAGCCCTGGCCGTTTCAGTGTCCCGCGCGCGCGAACCTAGCCTAGCCTAGCCCGGAGCCCAGAGAGCCAGGGGCGGAGAGGCAGGCGGGCACCCCCCTCGGACACCCCAGGGACCCTGACAGAGGCCCTGCGCCCCAGGCGGAAATGCAGTCCGACTGGGCAATGGCCAGCCGCCGGCCACACACGTCCCCTGAGCGTGCCTGGCGAGTGGAGCCACGCACAGGGAGGGCAGGAGGGAGGAACACACTCAGGGACTCAGGGAAAACCGGGCAGAGGGTGGCCGGGGGCAGCGGCCCGCTGGCTCCCAGTCAGTCAGTCGCCCGGCCAGGCTCAGAAGTGCGCCGCTGGGGTCGTGCCTCGCCCTGAGTTTCGGGCCCACTCTGCAAAGCCACCGCAGTCACCCCCTTCGGACCCAATGCCAAGGTCGGAGGGCTCTGCGCCTTGTTGGTACCAGTCAACGACCAGCACGTGCACAGCACCGCCCTGAGGAAGGGCATAGACCCCTCTGTCCAGTGTCCAGGAAAGGACCGCCTGTGGAAGAAGCACCCTGATTCAAACCCCTGTGGGAGCTTAGTCGGCGGCCTCACCAGACGGAAAGCCCCCTCCCCTGCAAGCATTGCAGGGGGGAGAGGGGGGAGGGAGGGGAGCGGTGGTTGCGTTGCGGGGACACGCGCCCACCGGGTCGTCAGGCCCTGCGTCTTGTCCTGTCCTCTGCAGGTGGACCGGTGACCGCGACCAAGGGGCCTCTGCTTCCCTGTCCCCACCGGCCAGGCTTCAACTCCTCTTGGCACCTGGTCCTCCATGGCAACCCCCTGGCCCCGAACCGCTTGCCTGCTCTGAAGGCTGCTTCCTCCTCTTTCAGGAGCGCCTGCCCTCTTTTGCCATCTGCTCTCTTGCTTGGCTCTCAGCGCAGACTCCTAAGACCCTGTGGCCTCCTCGGCCCTCTCTCAGCCTCTGCTGAGCACACACCCTGAAGTCCTGCGCGCACTTCAAGGGTGATGTGTGAATCCACTCTTACATCCATGGGAAGTTAGATGGGAGATGAGAGAACCTGTGACTGCCCAGTCTCCAGGCTACCATGGACCTGGTGACTTGCAGCCCAGAGTGAGTTGGCTGGGGTTGGGTGGGGGGTAGAGGGGTGAGTGTGTGTCTCTGTGTGTGTGTGTGTGTGTGTGTGAGAGAGAGAGAGAGAGAGAGAGAGAGAGAGAGAGAGGAGAGTCAAGGCCAGAGAGGGATTGAGTGGGAGATGGAGACAGGGATGCCTCCTCACAGGCCAAGAGAGGCACAAGAGAGAAGGAGAGATGGATGAACAGGGACCCACAGAGACATCTGCTGCTCCGATGAGAGTGAAAGGGAGAGACAGGCAGAGAGAGAGATTGACTCAGGGGGACCCTCACGGAGGAAGGCGGTGGGGAAGGAGGTAGAGACACAGGAGGGACCTTGCGGAGGTGGTGCAAAGAGAAAGGACCCAGGCAGAGACGCTCGATGGACTCTCCCACTCCCAGGATCTGGGTGTCAAGGTTCTGCTTGTGTGGCAGGAACGGGTGAGGGAGCGGGCCCCGCGGGTGGGCCCCGTGTTCTGGGGAAGGCGGGTGTCGCCCCCCCACACACCCCATCCTCCAGGCCGAGGGGTGGGGGGGTCGGTCTGGGTGCACATGGAGGGTCGTGGCCTGGACCTGGCTCGGCTCAGCGGGGTCTCATGGAGTGAGTGTCCTAGCGTCCCTGGGGAGAGCCAGGCCTGTGGGCCTTGTTGCAGGCGCTGGGCGCTGGTCGTCGGGAGGCCAGCCGCAGGCCTGAAGGGACAGCGACCGGCAGCCCAGGGCTGCGCCTGCGCCCTGGCCCGAGGGCCCGGGGGTCACGGCCTGTCTCTCGGGGCCACGCAAGTTAAAAGTGTGTGTGGGAAGGGGGCGCAAAAGCCTACAGCACCCGGTATTCCCAGGCGGTCTCCCATCCAAGTACTAACCAGGCCCGACCCTGCTTAGCTTCCGAGATCAGACGAGATCGGGCGCGTTCAGGGTGGTATGGCCGTAGACGGGGAGGGCCGCCCGGGGGCGCCTCAAGAGCCTGCTCCGGGTTCCACCCTTCAGTCCAGGGGACGGGAGGGGGGTGGAGGGGGGAAATCGGAGGGGGTGGTCGCAGGGGGCCTCCCTCGCCCGCCCCACAACAGCGCAGCCCAGCCCAACTCAACTCAAGGCTGGGGGCTCTCACGCTCCGCTCCGACCTGACTCCACCGGGCAGTGGCCCAGGGGTCCTGGGAGACTGGGACTGGCTGAGTCCCGCCTCCAACACCGCCGCTCTCCACCTGGCTCCACCTACCGCGAGCCCCACCAAGCGCCCGCAGGGATCGCACCGCCCCGCCCCGGCCTGGCGTGGCCTGGCGTGGCCTGGCCTCCTCCGCCGCTCCTCGCCAAGGCCCAGGCCTCCCGCGACCCCAACCCCCCCACGGACCCCCGGCCCCCCACCGCCACGCCCACCCCGCCTTTCGCCAGGCGGAGAAGCCCAGAAGCCCTGGCCGTTTCAGTGTCCCGCGCGCGCGAACCTAGCCTAGCCTAGCCCGGAGCCCAGAGAGCCAGGGGCGGAGAGGCAGGCGGGCACCCCCCTCGGACACCCCAGGGACCCTGACAGAGGCCCTGCGCCCCAGGCGGAAATGCAGTCCGACTGGGCAATGGCCAGCCGCCGGCCACACACGTCCCCTGAGCGTGCCTGGCGAGTGGAGCCACGCACAGGGAGGGCAGGAGGGAGGAACACACTCAGGGACTCACGGAAAACCGGGCAGAGGGTGGCCGGGGGCAGCGGCCTGCTGGCTCCCAGTCAGTCAGTCGCCCGGCCAGGCTCAGAAGTGCGCCGCTGGGGTCGTGCCTCGCCCTGAGTTTCGGGCCCACTCTGCAAAGCCACCGCAGTCACCCCCTTCGGACCCAATGCCAAGGTCGGAGGGCTCTGCGCCTTGTTGGTACCAGTCAACGACCAGCACGTGCACAGCACCGCCCTGAGGAAGGGCATAGACCCCTCTGTCCAGTGTCCAGGAAAGGACCGCCTGTGGAAGAAGCACCCTGATTCAAACCCCTGTGGGAGCTTAGTCGGCGGCCTCACCAGACGGAAAGCCCCCTCCCCTGCAAGCATTGCAGGGGGGAGAGGGGGGAGGGAGGGGAGCGGTGGTTGCGTTGCGGGGACACGCGCCCACCGGGTCGTCAGGCCCTGCGTCTTGTCCTGTCCTCTGCAGGTGGACCGGTGACCGCGACCAAGGGGCCTCTGCTTCCCTGTCCCCACCGGCCAGGCTTCAACTCCTCTTGGCACCTGGTCCTCCATGGCAACCCCCTGGCCCCGAACCGCTTGCCTGCTCTGAAGGCTGCTTCCTCCTCTTTCAGGAGCGCCTGCCCTCTTTTGCCATCTGCTCTCTTGCTTGGCTCTCAGCGCAGACTCCTAAGACCCTGTGGCCTCCTCGGCCCTCTCTCAGCCTCTGCTGAGCACACACCCTGAAGTCCTGCGCGCACTTCAAGGGTGATGTGTGAATCCACTCTTACATCCATGGGAAGTTAGATGGGAGATGAGAGAACCTGTGACTGCCCAGTCTCCAGGCTACCATGGACCTGGTGACTTGCAGCCCAGAGTGAGTTGGCTGGGGTTGGGTGGGGGGTAGAGGGGTGAGTGTGTGTCTCTGTGTGTGTGTGTGTGTGTGTGTGTGAGAGAGAGAGAGAGAGAGAGAGAGAGAGAGGAGAGTCAAGGCCAGAGAGGGATTGAGTGGGAGATGGAGACAGGGATGCCTCCTCACAGGCCAAGAGAGGCACAAGAGAGAAGGAGAGATGGATGAACAGGGACCCACAGAGACATCTGCTGCTCCGATGAGAGTGAAAGGGAGAGACAGGCAGAGAGAGAGATTGACTCAGGGGGACCCTCACGGAGGAAGGCGGTGGGGAAGGAGGTAGAGACACAGGAGGGACCTTGCGGAGGTGGTGCAAAGAGAAAGGACCCAGGCAGAGACGCTCGATGGACTCTCCCACTCCCAGGATCTGGGTGTCAAGGTTCTGCTTGTGTGGCAGGAACGGGTGAGGGAGCGGGCCCCGCGGGTGGGCCCCGTGTTCTGGGGAAGGCGGGTGTCGCCCCCCCACACACCCCATCCTCCAGGCCGAGGGGTGGGGGGGTCGGTCTGGGTGCACATGGAGGGTCGTGGCCTGGACCTGGCTCGGCTCAGCGGGGTCTCATGGAGTGAGTGTCCTAGCGTCCCTGGGGAGAGCCAGGCCTGTGGGCCTTGTTGCAGGCGCTGGGCGCTGGTCGTCGGGAGGCCAGCCGCAGGCCTGAAGGGACAGCGACCGGCAGCCCAGGGCTGCGCCTGCGCCCTGGCCCGAGGGCCCGGGGGTCACGGCCTGTCTCTCGGGGCCACGCAAGTTAAAAGTGTGTGTGGGAAGGGGGCGCAAAAGCCTACAGCACCCGGTATTCCCAGGCGGTCTCCCATCCAAGTACTAACCAGGCCCGACCCTGCTTAGCTTCCGAGATCAGACGAGATCGGGCGCGTTCAGGGTGGTATGGCCGTAGACGGGGAGGGCCGCCCGGGGGCGCCTCAAGAGCCTGCTCCGGGTTCCACCCTTCAGTCCAGGGGACGGGAGGGGGGTGGAGGGGGGAAATCGGAGGGGGTGGTCGCAGGGGGCCTCCCTCGCCCGCCCCACAACAGCGCAGCCCAGCCCAACTCAACTCAAGGCTGGGGGCTCTCACGCTCCGCTCCGACCTGACTCCACCGGGCAGCGGCCCAGGGGTCCTGGGAGACTGGGACTGGCTGAGTCCCGCCTCCAACACCGCCGCTCTCCACCTGGCTCCACTTACCGCGAGCCCCACCAAGCGCCCGCAGGGATCGCACCGCCCCGCCCCGGCCTGGCGTGGCCTGGCGTGGCCTGGCCTCCTCCGCCGCTCCTCGCCAAGGCCCAGGCCTCCCGCGACCCCAACCCCCCCACGGACCCCCGGCCCCCCACCGCCACGCCCACCCCGCCTTTCGCCAGGCGGAGAAGCCCAGAAGCCCTGGCCGTTTCAGTGTCCCGCGCGCGCGAACCTAGCCTAGCCTAGCCCGGAGCCCAGAGAGCCAGGGGCGGAGAGGCAGGCGGGCACCCCCCTCGGACACCCCAGGGACCCTGACAGAGGCCCTGCGCCCCAGGCGGAAATGCAGTCCGACTGGGCAATGGCCAGCCGCCGGCCACACACGTCCCCTGAGCGTGCCTGGCGAGTGGAGCCACGCACAGGGAGGGCAGGAGGGAGGAACACACTCAGGGACTCAGGGAAAACCGGGCAGAGGGTGGCCGGGGGCAGCGGCCCGCTGGCTCCCAGTCAGTCAGTCGCCCGGCCAGGCTCAGAAGTGCGCCGCTGGGGTCGTGCCTCGCCCTGAGTTTCGGGCCCACTCTGCAAAGCCACCGCAGTCACCCCCTTCGGACCCAATGCCAAGGTCGGAGGGCTCTGCGCCTTGTTGGTACCAGTCAACGACCAGCACGTGCACAGCACCGCCCTGAGGAAGGGCATAGACCCCTCTGTCCAGTGTCCAGGAAAGGACCGCCTGTGGAAGAAGCACCCTGATTCAAACCCCTGTGGGAGCTTAGTCGGCGGCCTCACCAGACGGAAAGCCCCCTCCCCTGCAAGCATTGCAGGGGGGAGAGGGGGGAGGGAGGGGAGCGGTGGTTGCGTTGCGGGGACACGCGCCCACCGGGTCGTCAGGCCCTGCGTCTTGTCCTGTCCTCTGCAGGTGGACCGGTGACCGCGACCAAGGGGCCTCTGCTTCCCTGTCCCCACCGGCCAGGCTTCAACTCCTCTTGGCACCTGGTCCTCCATGGCAACCCCCTGGCCCCGAACCGCTTGCCTGCTCTGAAGGCTGCTTCCTCCTCTTTCAGGAGCGCCTGCCCTCTTTTGCCATCTGCTCTCTTGCTTGGCTCTCAGCGCAGACTCCTAAGACCCTGTGGCCTCCTCGGCCCTCTCTCAGCCTCTGCTGAGCACACACCCTGAAGTCCTGCGCGCACTTCAAGGGTGATGTGTGAATCCACTCTTACATCCATGGGAAGTTAGATGGGAGATGAGAGAACCTGTGACTGCCCAGTCTCCAGGCTACCATGGACCTGGTGACTTGCAGCCCAGAGTGAGTTGGCTGGGGTTGGGTGGGGGGTAGAGGGGTGAGTGTGTGTCTCTGTGTGTGTGTGTGTGTGTGTGTGAGAGAGAGAGAGAGAGAGAGAGAGAGGAGAGTCAAGGCCAGAGAGGGATTGAGTGGGAGATGGAGACAGGGATGCCTCCTCACAGGCCAAGAGAGGCACAAGAGAGAAGGAGAGATGGATGAACAGGGACCCACAGAGACATCTGCTGCTCCGATGAGAGTGAAAGGGAGAGACAGGCAGAGAGAGAGATTGACTCAGGGGGACCCTCACGGAGGAAGGCGGTGGGGAAGGAGGTAGAGACACAGGAGGGACCTTGCGGAGGTGGTGCAAAGAGAAAGGACCCAGGCAGAGACGCTCGATGGACTCTCCCACTCCCAGGATCTGGGTGTCAAGGTTCTGCTTGTGTGGCAGGAACGGGTGAGGGAGCGGGCCCCGCGGGTGGGCCCCGTGTTCTGGGGAAGGCGGGTGTCGCCCCCCCACACACCCCATCCTCCAGGCCGAGGGGTGGGGGGGTCGGTCTGGGTGCACATGGAGGGTCGTGGCCTGGACCTGGCTCGGCTCAGCGGGGTCTCATGGAGTGAGTGTCCTAGCGTCCCTGGGGAGAGCCAGGCCTGTGGGCCTTGTTGCAGGCGCTGGGCGCTGGTCGTCGGGAGGCCAGCCGCAGGCCTGAAGGGACAGCGACCGGCAGCCCAGGGCTGCGCCTGCGCCCTGGCCCGAGGGCCCGGGGGTCACGGCCTGTCTCTCGGGGCCACGCAAGTTAAAAGTGTGTGTGGGAAGGGGGCGCAAAAGCCTACAGCACCCGGTATTCCCAGGCGGTCTCCCATCCAAGTACTAACCAGGCCCGACCCTGCTTAGCTTCCGAGATCAGACGAGATCGGGCGCGTTCAGGGTGGTATGGCCGTAGACGGGGAGGGCCGCCCGGGGGCGCCTCAAGAGCCTGCTCCGGGTTCCACCCTTCAGTCCAGGGGACGGGAGGGGGGTGGAGGGGGGAAATCGGAGGGGGTGGTCGCAGGGGGCCTCCCTCGCCCGCCCCACAACAGCGCAGCCCAGCCCAACTCAACTCAAGGCTGGGGGCTCTCACGCTCCGCTCCGACCTGACTCCACCGGGCAGTGGCCCAGGGGTCCTGGGAGACTGGGACTGGCTGAGTCCCGCCTCCAACACCGCCGCTCTCCACCTGGCTCCACCTACCGCGAGCCCCACCAAGCGCCCGCAGGGATCGCACCGCCCCGCCCCGGCCTGGCGTGGCCTGGCGTGGCCTGGCCTCCTCCGCCGCTCCTCGCCAAGGCCCAGGCCTCCCGCGACCCCAACCCCCCCACGGACCCCCGGCCCCCCACCGCCACGCCCACCCCGCCTTTCGCCAGGCGGAGAAGCCCAGAAGCCCTGGCCGTTTCAGTGTCCCGCGCGCGCGAACCTAGCCTAGCCTAGCCCGGAGCCCAGAGAGCCAGGGGCGGAGAGGCAGGCGGGCACCCCCCTCGGACACCCCAGGGACCCTGACAGAGGCCCTGCGCCCCAGGCGGAAATGCAGTCCGACTGGGCAATGGCCAGCCGCCGGCCACACACGTCCCCTGAGCGTGCCTGGCGAGTGGAGCCACGCACAGGGAGGGCAGGAGGGAGGAACACACTCAGGGACTCACGGAAAACCGGGCAGAGGGTGGCCGGGGGCAGCGGCCTGCTGGCTCCCAGTCAGTCAGTCGCCCGGCCAGGCTCAGAAGTGCGCCGCTGGGGTCGTGCCTCGCCCTGAGTTTCGGGCCCACTCTGCAAAGCCACCGCAGTCACCCCCTTCGGACCCAATGCCAAGGTCGGAGGGCTCTGCGCCTTGTTGGTACCAGTCAACGACCAGCACGTGCACAGCACCGCCCTGAGGAAGGGCATAGACCCCTCTGTCCAGTGTCCAGGAAAGGACCGCCTGTGGAAGAAGCACCCTGATTCAAACCCCTGTGGGAGCTTAGTCGGCGGCCTCACCAGACGGAAAGCCCCCTCCCCTGCAAGCATTGCAGGGGGGAGAGGGGGGAGGGAGGGGAGCGGTGGTTGCGTTGCGGGGACACGCGCCCACCGGGTCGTCAGGCCCTGCGTCTTGTCCTGTCCTCTGCAGGTGGACCGGTGACCGCGACCAAGGGGCCTCTGCTTCCCTGTCCCCACCGGCCAGGCTTCAACTCCTCTTGGCACCTGGTCCTCCATGGCAACCCCCTGGCCCCGAACCGCTTGCCTGCTCTGAAGGCTGCTTCCTCCTCTTTCAGGAGCGCCTGCCCTCTTTTGCCATCTGCTCTCTTGCTTGGCTCTCAGCGCAGACTCCTAAGACCCTGTGGCCTCCTCGGCCCTCTCTCAGCCTCTGCTGAGCACACACCCTGAAGTCCTGCGCGCACTTCAAGGGTGATGTGTGAATCCACTCTTACATCCATGGGAAGTTAGATGGGAGATGAGAGAACCTGTGACTGCCCAGTCTCCAGGCTACCATGGACCTGGTGACTTGCAGCCCAGAGTGAGTTGGCTGGGGTTGGGTGGGGGGTAGAGGGGTGAGTGTGTGTCTCTGTGTGTGTGTGTGTGTGTGTGTGTGAGAGAGAGAGAGAGAGAGAGAGAGAGAGAGGAGAGTCAAGGCCAGAGAGGGATTGAGTGGGAGATGGAGACAGGGATGCCTCCTCACAGGCCAAGAGAGGCACAAGAGAGAAGGAGAGATGGATGAACAGGGACCCACAGAGACATCTGCTGCTCCGATGAGAGTGAAAGGGAGAGACAGGCAGAGAGAGAGATTGACTCAGGGGGACCCTCACGGAGGAAGGCGGTGGGGAAGGAGGTAGAGACACAGGAGGGACCTTGCGGAGGTGGTGCAAAGAGAAAGGACCCAGGCAGAGACGCTCGATGGACTCTCCCACTCCCAGGATCTGGGTGTCAAGGTTCTGCTTGTGTGGCAGGAACGGGTGAGGGAGCGGGCCCCGCGGGTGGGCCCCGTGTTCTGGGGAAGGCGGGTGTCGCCCCCCCACACACCCCATCCTCCAGGCCGAGGGGTGGGGGGGTCGGTCTGGGTGCACATGGAGGGTCGTGGCCTGGACCTGGCTCGGCTCAGCGGGGTCTCATGGAGTGAGTGTCCTAGCGTCCCTGGGGAGAGCCAGGCCTGTGGGCCTTGTTGCAGGCGCTGGGCGCTGGTCGTCGGGAGGCCAGCCGCAGGCCTGAAGGGACAGCGACCGGCAGCCCAGGGCTGCGCCTGCGCCCTGGCCCGAGGGCCCGGGGGTCACGGCCTGTCTCTCGGGGCCACGCAAGTTAAAAGTGTGTGTGGGAAGGGGGCGCAAAAGCCTACAGCACCCGGTATTCCCAGGCGGTCTCCCATCCAAGTACTAACCAGGCCCGACCCTGCTTAGCTTCCGAGATCAGACGAGATCGGGCGCGTTCAGGGTGGTATGGCCGTAGACGGGGAGGGCCGCCCGGGGGCGCCTCAAGAGCCTGCTCCGGGTTCCACCCTTCAGTCCAGGGGACGGGAGGGGGGTGGAGGGGGGAAATCGGAGGGGGTGGTCGCAGGGGGCCTCCCTCGCCCGCCCCACAACAGCGCAGCCCAGCCCAACTCAACTCAAGGCTGGGGGCTCTCACGCTCCGCTCCGACCTGACTCCACCGGGCAGCGGCCCAGGGGTCCTGGGAGACTGGGACTGGCTGAGTCCCGCCTCCAACACCGCCGCTCTCCACCTGGCTCCACTTACCGCGAGCCCCACCAAGCGCCCGCAGGGATCGCACCGCCCCGCCCCGGCCTGGCGTGGCCTGGCGTGGCCTGGCCTCCTCCGCCGCTCCTCGCCAAGGCCCAGGCCTCCCGCGACCCCAACCCCCCCACGGACCCCCGGACCCCCACCGCCACGCCCACCCCGCCTTTCGCCAGGCGGAGAAGCCCAGAAGCCCTGGCCGTTTCAGTGTCCCGCGCGCGCGAACCTAGCCTAGCCTAGCCCGGAGCCCAGAGAGCCAGGGGCGGAGAGGCAGGCGGGCACCCCCCTCGGACACCCCAGGGACCCTGACAGAGGCCCTGCGCCCCAGGCGGAAATGCAGTCCGACTGGGCAATGGCCAGCCGCCGGCCACACACGTCCCCTGAGCGTGCCTGGCGAGTGGAGCCACGCACAGGGAGGGCAGGAGGGAGGAACACACTCAGGGACTCAGGGAAAACCGGGCAGAGGGTGGCCGGGGGCAGCGGCCCGCTGGCTCCCAGTCAGTCAGTCGCCCGGCCAGGCTCAGAAGTGCGCCGCTGGGGTCGTGCCTCGCCCTGAGTTTCGGGCCCACTCTGCAAAGCCACCGCAGTCACCCCCTTCGGACCCAATGCCAAGGTCGGAGGGCTCTGCGCCTTGTTGGTACCAGTCAACGACCAGCACGTGCACAGCACCGCCCTGAGGAAGGGCATAGACCCCTCTGTCCAGTGTCCAGGAAAGGACCGCCTGTGGAAGAAGCACCCTGATTCAAACCCCTGTGGGAGCTTAGTCGGCGGCCTCACCAGACGGAAAGCCCCCTCCCCTGCAAGCATTGCAGGGGGGAGAGGGGGGAGGGAGGGGAGCGGTGGTTGCGTTGCGGGGACACGCGCCCACCGGGTCGTCAGGCCCTGCGTCTTGTCCTGTCCTCTGCAGGTGGACCGGTGACCGCGACCAAGGGGCCTCTGCTTCCCTGTCCCCACCGGCCAGGCTTCAACTCCTCTTGGCACCTGGTCCTCCATGGCAACCCCCTGGCCCCGAACCGCTTGCCTGCTCTGAAGGCTGCTTCCTCCTCTTTCAGGAGCGCCTGCCCTCTTTTGCCATCTGCTCTCTTGCTTGGCTCTCAGCGCAGACTCCTAAGACCCTGTGGCCTCCTCGGCCCTCTCTCAGCCTCTGCTGAGCACACACCCTGAAGTCCTGCGCGCACTTCAAGGGTGATGTGTGAATCCACTCTTACATCCATGGGAAGTTAGATGGGAGATGAGAGAACCTGTGACTGCCCAGTCTCCAGGCTACCATGGACCTGGTGACTTGCAGCCCAGAGTGAGTTGGCTGGGGTTGGGTGGGGGGTAGAGGGGTGAGTGTGTGTCTCTGTGTGTGTGTGTGTGTGTGTGTGAGAGAGAGAGAGAGAGAGAGAGAGAGAGAGAGAGAGGAGAGTCAAGGCCAGAGAGGGATTGAGTGGGAGATGGAGACAGGGATGCCTCCTCACAGGCCAAGAGAGGCACAAGAGAGAAGGAGAGATGGATGAACAGGGACCCACAGAGACATCTGCTGCTCCGATGAGAGTGAAAGGGAGAGACAGGCAGAGAGAGAGATTGACTCAGGGGGACCCTCACGGAGGAAGGCGGTGGGGAAGGAGGTAGAGACACAGGAGGGACCTTGCGGAGGTGGTGCAAAGAGAAAGGACCCAGGCAGAGACGCTCGATGGACTCTCCCACTCCCAGGATCTGGGTGTCAAGGTTCTGCTTGTGTGGCAGGAACGGGTGAGGGAGCGGGCCCCGCGGGTGGGCCCCGTGTTCTGGGGAAGGCGGGTGTCGCCCCCCCACACACCCCATCCTCCAGGCCGAGGGGTGGGGGGGTCGGTCTGGGTGCACATGGAGGGTCGTGGCCTGGACCTGGCTCGGCTCAGCGGGGTCTCATGGAGTGAGTGTCCTAGCGTCCCTGGGGAGAGCCAGGCCTGTGGGCCTTGTTGCAGGCGCTGGGCGCTGGTCGTCGGGAGGCCAGCCGCAGGCCTGAAGGGACAGCGACCGGCAGCCCAGGGCTGCGCCTGCGCCCTGGCCCGAGGGCCCGGGGGTCACGGCCTGTCTCTCGGGGCCACGCAAGTTAAAAGTGTGTGTGGGAAGGGGGCGCAAAAGCCTACAGCACCCGGTATTCCCAGGCGGTCTCCCATCCAAGTACTAACCAGGCCCGACCCTGCTTAGCTTCCGAGATCAGACGAGATCGGGCGCGTTCAGGGTGGTATGGCCGTAGACGGGGAGGGCCGCCCGGGGGCGCCTCAAGAGCCTGCTCCGGGTTCCACCCTTCAGTCCAGGGGACGGGAGGGGGGTGGAGGGGGGAAATCGGAGGGGGTGGTCGCAGGGGGCCTCCCTCGCCCGCCCCACAACAGCGCAGCCCAGCCCAACTCAACTCAAGGCTGGGGGCTCTCACGCTCCGCTCCGACCTGACTCCACCGGGCAGTGGCCCAGGGGTCCTGGGAGACTGGGACTGGCTGAGTCCCGCCTCCAACACCGCCGCTCTCCACCTGGCTCCACCTACCGCGAGCCCCACCAAGCGCCCGCAGGGATCGCACCGCCCCGCCCCGGCCTGGCGTGGCCTGGCGTGGCCTGGCCTCCTCCGCCGCTCCTCGCCAAGGCCCAGGCCTCCCGCGACCCCAACCCCCCCACGGACCCCCGGCCCCCCACCGCCACGCCCACCCCGCCTTTCGCCAGGCGGAGAAGCCCAGAAGCCCTGGCCGTTTCAGTGTCCCGCGCGCGCGAACCTAGCCTAGCCTAGCCCGGAGCCCAGAGAGCCAGGGGCGGAGAGGCAGGCGGGCACCCCCCTCGGACACCCCAGGGACCCTGACAGAGGCCCTGCGCCCCAGGCGGAAATGCAGTCCGACTGGGCAATGGCCAGCCGCCGGCCACACACGTCCCCTGAGCGTGCCTGGCGAGTGGAGCCACGCACAGGGAGGGCAGGAGGGAGGAACACACTCAGGGACTCACGGAAAACCGGGCAGAGGGTGGCCGGGGGCAGCGGCCTGCTGGCTCCCAGTCAGTCAGTCGCCCGGCCAGGCTCAGAAGTGCGCCGCTGGGGTCGTGCCTCGCCCTGAGTTTCGGGCCCACTCTGCAAAGCCACCGCAGTCACCCCCTTCGGACCCAATGCCAAGGTCGGAGGGCTCTGCGCCTTGTTGGTACCAGTCAACGACCAGCACGTGCACAGCACCGCCCTGAGGAAGGGCATAGACCCCTCTGTCCAGTGTCCAGGAAAGGACCGCCTGTGGAAGAAGCACCCTGATTCAAACCCCTGTGGGAGCTTAGTCGGCGGCCTCACCAGACGGAAAGCCCCCTCCCCTGCAAGCATTGCAGGGGGGAGAGGGGGGAGGGAGGGGAGCGGTGGTTGCGTTGCGGGGACACGCGCCCACCGGGTCGTCAGGCCCTGCGTCTTGTCCTGTCCTCTGCAGGTGGACCGGTGACCGCGACCAAGGGGCCTCTGCTTCCCTGTCCCCACCGGCCAGGCTTCAACTCCTCTTGGCACCTGGTCCTCCATGGCAACCCCCTGGCCCCGAACCGCTTGCCTGCTCTGAAGGCTGCTTCCTCCTCTTTCAGGAGCGCCTGCCCTCTTTTGCCATCTGCTCTCTTGCTTGGCTCTCAGCGCAGACTCCTAAGACCCTGTGGCCTCCTCGGCCCTCTCTCAGCCTCTGCTGAGCACACACCCTGAAGTCCTGCGCGCACTTCAAGGGTGATGTGTGAATCCACTCTTACATCCATGGGAAGTTAGATGGGAGATGAGAGAACCTGTGACTGCCCAGTCTCCAGGCTACCATGGACCTGGTGACTTGCAGCCCAGAGTGAGTTGGCTGGGGTTGGGTGGGGGGTAGAGGGGTGAGTGTGTGTCTCTGTGTGTGTGTGTGTGTGTGTGTGTGAGAGAGAGAGAGAGAGAGAGAGAGAGAGAGGAGAGTCAAGGCCAGAGAGGGATTGAGTGGGAGATGGAGACAGGGATGCCTCCTCACAGGCCAAGAGAGGCACAAGAGAGAAGGAGAGATGGATGAACAGGGACCCACAGAGACATCTGCTGCTCCGATGAGAGTGAAAGGGAGAGACAGGCAGAGAGAGAGATTGACTCAGGGGGACCCTCACGGAGGAAGGCGGTGGGGAAGGAGGTAGAGACACAGGAGGGACCTTGCGGAGGTGGTGCAAAGAGAAAGGACCCAGGCAGAGACGCTCGATGGACTCTCCCACTCCCAGGATCTGGGTGTCAAGGTTCTGCTTGTGTGGCAGGAACGGGTGAGGGAGCGGGCCCCGCGGGTGGGCCCCGTGTTCTGGGGAAGGCGGGTGTCGCCCCCCCACACACCCCATCCTCCAGGCCGAGGGGTGGGGGGGTCGGTCTGGGTGCACATGGAGGGTCGTGGCCTGGACCTGGCTCGGCTCAGCGGGGTCTCATGGAGTGAGTGTCCTAGCGTCCCTGGGGAGAGCCAGGCCTGTGGGCCTTGTTGCAGGCGCTGGGCGCTGGTCGTCGGGAGGCCAGCCGCAGGCCTGAAGGGACAGCGACCGGCAGCCCAGGGCTGCGCCTGCGCCCTGGCCCGAGGGCCCGGGGGTCACGGCCTGTCTCTCGGGGCCACGCAAGTTAAAAGTGTGTGTGGGAAGGGGGCGCAAAAGCCTACAGCACCCGGTATTCCCAGGCGGTCTCCCATCCAAGTACTAACCAGGCCCGACCCTGCTTAGCTTCCGAGATCAGACGAGATCGGGCGCGTTCAGGGTGGTATGGCCGTAGACGGGGAGGGCTGCCCGGGGGCGCCTCAAGAGCCTGCTCCGGGTTCCACCCTTCAGTCCAGGGGACGGGAGGGGGGTGGAGGGGGGAAATCGGAGGGGGTGGTCGCAGGGGGCCTCCCTCGCCCGCCCCACAACAGCGCAGCCCAGCCCAACTCAACTCAAGGCTGGGGGCTCTCACGCTCCGCTCCGACCTGACTCCACCGGGCAGCGGCCCAGGGGTCCTGGGAGACTGGGACTGGCTGAGTCCCGCCTCCAACACCGCCGCTCTCCACCTGGCTCCACTTACCGCGAGCCCCACCAAGCGCCCGCAGGGATCGCACCGCCCCGCCCCGGCCTGGCGTGGCCTGGCGTGGCCTGGCCTCCTCCGCCGCTCCTCGCCAAGGCCCAGGCCTCCCGCGACCCCAACCCCCCCACGGACCCCCGGCCCCCCACCGCCACGCCCACCTCGCCTTTCGCCAGGCGGAGAAGCCCAGAAGCCCTGGCCGTTTCAGTGTCCCGCGCGCGCGAACCTAGCCTAGCCTAGCCCGGAGCCCAGAGAGCCAGGGGCGGAGAGGCAGGCGGGCACCCCCCTCGGACACCCCAGGGACCCTGACAGAGGCCCTGCGCCCCAGGCGGAAATGCAGTCCGACTGGGCAATGGCCAGCCGCCGGCCACACACGTCCCCTGAGCGTGCCTGGCGAGTGGAGCCACGCACAGGGAGGGCAGGAGGGAGGAACACACTCAGGGACTCAGGGAAAACCGGGCAGAGGGTGGCCGGGGGCAGCGGCCCGCTGGCTCCCAGTCAGTCAGTCGCCCGGCCAGGCTCAGAAGTGCGCCGCTGGGGTCGTGCCTCGCCCTGAGTTTCGGGCCCACTCTGCAAAGCCACCGCAGTCACCCCCTTCGGACCCAATGCCAAGGTCGGAGGGCTCTGCGCCTTGTTGGTACCAGTCAACGACCAGCACGTGCACAGCACCGCCCTGAGGAAGGGCATAGACCCCTCTGTCCAGTGTCCAGGAAAGGACCGCCTGTGGAAGAAGCACCCTGATTCAAACCCCTGTGGGAGCTTAGTCGGCGGCCTCACCAGACGGAAAGCCCCCTCCCCTGCAAGCATTGCAGGGGGGAGAGGGGGGAGGGAGGGGAGCGGTGGTTGCGTTGCGGGGACACGCGCCCACCGGGTCGTCAGGCCCTGCGTCTTGTCCTGTCCTCTGCAGGTGGACCGGTGACCGCGACCAAGGGGCCTCTGCTTCCCTGTCCCCACCGGCCAGGCTTCAACTCCTCTTGGCACCTGGTCCTCCATGGCAACCCCCTGGCCCCGAACCGCTTGCCTGCTCTGAAGGCTGCTTCCTCCTCTTTCAGGAGCGCCTGCCCTCTTTTGCCATCTGCTCTCTTGCTTGGCTCTCAGCGCAGACTCCTAAGACCCTGTGGCCTCCTCGGCCCTCTCTCAGCCTCTGCTGAGCACACACCCTGAAGTCCTGCGCGCACTTCAAGGGTGATGTGTGAATCCACTCTTACATCCATGGGAAGTTAGATGGGAGATGAGAGAACCTGTGACTGCCCAGTCTCCAGGCTACCATGGACCTGGTGACTTGCAGCCCAGAGTGAGTTGGCTGGGGTTGGGTGGGGGGTAGAGGGGTGAGTGTGTGTCTCTGTGTGTGTGTGTGTGTGTGTGAGAGAGAGAGAGAGAGAGAGAGAGAGAGAGAGGAGAGTCAAGGCCAGAGAGGGATTGAGTGGGAGATGGAGACAGGGATGCCTCCTCACAGGCCAAGAGAGGCACAAGAGAGAAGGAGAGATGGATGAACAGGGACCCACAGAGACATCTGCTGCTCCGATGAGAGTGAAAGGGAGAGACAGGCAGAGAGAGAGATTGACTCAGGGGGACCCTCACGGAGGAAGGCGGTGGGGAAGGAGGTAGAGACACAGGAGGGACCTTGCGGAGGTGGTGCAAAGAGAAAGGACCCAGGCAGAGACGCTCGATGGACTCTCCCACTCCCAGGATCTGGGTGTCAAGGTTCTGCTTGTGTGGCAGGAACGGGTGAGGGAGCGGGCCCCGCGGGTGGGCCCCGTGTTCTGGGGAAGGCGGGTGTCGCCCCCCCACACACCCCATCCTCTAGGCCGAGGGGTGGGGGGGTCGGTCTGGGTGCACATGGAGGGTCGTGGCCTGGACCTGGCTCGGCTCAGCGGGGTCTCATGGAGTGAGTGTCCTAGCGTCCCTGGGGAGAGCCAGGCCTGTGGGCCTTGTTGCAGGCGCTGGGCGCTGGTCGTCGGGAGGCCAGCCGCAGGCCTGAAGGGACAGCGACCGGCAGCCCAGGGCCGAGGGCCCGGGGGTCACGGCCTGTCTCTCGGGGCCACGCAAGTTAAAAGTGTGTGTGGGAAGGGGGCGCAAAAGCCTACAGCACCCGGTATTCCCAGGCGGTCTCCCATCCAAGTACTAACCAGGCCCGACCCTGCTTAGCTTCCGAGATCAGACGAGATCGGGCGCGTTCAGGGTGGTATGGCCGTAGACGGGGAGGGCTGCCCGGGGGCGCCTCAAGAGCCTGCTCCGGGTTCCACCCTTCAGTCCAGGGGACGGGAGGGGGGTGGAGGGGGGAAATCGGAGGGGGTGGTCGCAGGGGGCCTCCCTCGCCCGCCCCACAACAGCGCAGCCCAGCCCAACTCAACTCAAGGCTGGGGGCTCTCACGCTCCGCTCCGACCTGACTCCACCGGGCAGCGGCCCAGGGGTCCTGGGAGACTGGGACTGGCTGAGTCCCGCCTCCAACACCGCCCCTCTCCACCTGGCTCCACCTACCGCGAGCCCAACCAAGCGCCCGCAGGGATCGCACCGCCCCGCCCCGGCCTGGCGTGGCCTGGCGTGGCCTGGCCTCCTCCGCCGCTCCTCGCCAAGGCCCAGGCCTCCCGCGACCCCAACCCCCCCACGGACCCCCGGCCCCCCACCGCCACGCCCACCCCGCCTTTCGCCAGGCGGAGAAGCCCAGAAGCCCTGGCCGTTTCAGTGTCCCGCGCGCGCGAACCTAGCCTAGCCTAGCCCGGAGCCCAGAGAGCCAGGGGCGGAGAGGCAGGCGGGCACCCCCCTCGGACACCCCAGGGACCCTGACACAGGCCCAGCGCCCCAGGCGGAAATGCAGTCCGACTGGGCAATGGCCAGCCGCCGGCCACCCACGTCCCCTGAGCGTGCCTGGCGAGTGGAGCCACGCACAGGGAGGGCAGGAGGGAGGAACACACTCAGGGACTCAGGGAAAACCGGGCAGAGGGTGGCCGGGGGCAGCGGCCCGCTGGCTCCCAGTCAGTCAGTCGCCCGGCCAGGCTCAGAAGTGCGCCGCTGGGGTCGTGCCTCGCCCTGAGTTTCGGGCCCACTCTGCAAAGCCACCGCAGTCACCCCCTTCGGACCCAATGCCAAGGTCGGAGGGCTCTGCGCCTTGTTGGTACCAGTCAACGACCAGCACGTGCACAGCACCGCCCTGAGGAAGGGCATAGACCCCTCTGTCCAGTGTCCAGGAAAGGACCGCCTGTGGAAGAAGCACCCTGATTCAAACCCCTGTGGGAGCTTAGTCGGCGGCCTCACCAGACGGAAAGCCCCCTCCCCTGCAAGCATTGCAGGGGGGAGAGGGGGGAGGGAGGGGAGCGGTGGTTGCGTTGCGGGGACACGCGCCCACCGGGTCGTCAGGCCCTGCGTCTTGTCCTGTCCTCTGCAGGTGGACCGGTGACCGCGACCAAGGGGCCTCTGCTTCCCTGTCCCCACCGGCCAGGCTTCAACTCCTCTTGGCACCTGGTCCTCCATGGCAACCCCCTGGCCCCGAACCGCTTGCCTGCTCTGAAGGCTGCTTCCTCCTCTTTCAGGAGCGCCTGCCCTCTTTTGCCATCTGCTCTCTTGCTTGGCTCTCAGCGCAGACTCCTAAGACCCTGTGGCCTCCTCGGCCCTCTCTCAGCCTCTGCTGAGCACACACCCTGAAGTCCTGCGCGCACTTCAAGGGTGATGTGTGAATCCACTCTTACATCCATGGGAAGTTAGATGGGAGATGAGAGAACCTGTGACTGCCCAGTCTCCAGGCTACCATGGACCTGGTGACTTGCAGCCCAGAGTGAGTTGGCTGGGGTTGGGTGGGGGGTAGAGGGGTGAGTGTGTGTCTCTGTGTGTGTGTGTGTGTGTGTGAGAGAGAGAGAGAGAGAGAGAGAGAGAGAGAGGAGAGTCAAGGCCAGAGAGGGATTGAGTGGGAGATGGAGACAGGGATGCCTCCTCACAGGCCAAGAGAGGCACAAGAGAGAAGGAGAGATGGATGAACAGGGACCCACAGAGACATCTGCTGCTCCGATGAGAGTGAAAGGGAGAGACAGGCAGAGAGAGAGATTGACTCAGGGGGACCCTCACGGAGGAAGGCGGTGGGGAAGGAGGTAGAGACACAGGAGGGACCTTGCGGAGGTGGTGCAAAGAGAAAGGACCCAGGCAGAGACGCTCGATGGACTCTCCCACTCCCAGGATCTGGGTGTCAAGGTTCTGCTTGTGTGGCAGGAACGGGTGAGGGAGCGGGCCCCGCGGGTGGGCCCCGTGTTCTGGGGAAGGCGGGTGTCGCCCCCCCACACACCCCATCCTCCAGGCCGAGGGGTGGGGGGGTCGGTCTGGGTGCACATGGAGGGTCGTGGCCTGGACCTGGCTCGGCTCAGCGGGGTCTCATGGAGTGAGTGTCCTAGCGTCCCTGGGGAGAGCCAGGCCTGTGGGCCTTGTTGCAGGCGCTGGGCGCTGGTCGTCGGGAGGCCAGCCGCAGGCCTGAAGGGACAGCGACCCGCAGCCCAGGGCTGCGCCTGCGCCCTGGCCCGAGGGCCCAGGGGTCACGGCCTGTCTCTCGGGGCCACGCAAGTTAAAAGTGTGTGTGGGAAGGGGGCGCAAAAGCCTACAGCACCCGGTATTCCCAGGCGGTCTCCCATCCAAGTACTAACCAGGCCCGACCCTGCTTAGCTTCCGAGATCAGACGAGATCGGGCGCGTTCAGGGTGGTATGGCCGTAGACGGGGAGGGCCGCCCGGGGGCGCCTCAAGAGCCTGCTCCGGGTTCCACCCTTCAGTCCAGGGGACGGGAGGGGGGTGGAGGGGGGAAATCGGAGGGGGTGGTCGCAGGGGGCCTCCCTCGCCCGCCCCACAACAGCGCAGCCCAGCCCAACTCAACTCAAGGCTGGGGGCTCTCACGCTCCGCTCCGACCTGACTCCACCGGGCAGTGGCCCAGGGGTCCTGGGAGACTGGGACTGGCTGAGTCCCGCCTCCAACACCGCCCCTCTCCACCTGGCTCCACCTACCGCGAGCCCCACCAAGCGCCCGCAGGGATCGCACCGCCCCGCCCCGGCCTGGCGTGGCCTGGCGTGGCCTGGCCTCCTCCGCCGCTCCTCGCCAAGGCCCAGGCCTCCCGCGACCCCAACCCCCCCACGGACCCCCGGCCCCCCACCGCCACGCCCACCCCGCCTTTCGCCAGGCGGAGAAGCCCAGAAGCCCTGGCCGTTTCAGTGTCCCGCGCGCGCGAACCTAGCCTAGCCTAGCCCGGAGCCCAGAGAGCCAGGGGCGGAGAGGCAGGCGGGCACCCCCCTCGGACACCCCAGGGACCCTGACAGAGGCCCTGCGCCCCAGGCGGAAATGCAGTCCGACTGGGCAATGGCCAGCCGCCGGCCACACACGTCCCCTGAGCGTGCCTGGCGAGTGGAGCCACGCACAGGGAGGGCAGGAGGGAGGAACACACTCAGGGACTCAGGGAAAACCGGGCAGAGGGTGGCCGGGGGCAGCGGCCCGCTGGCTCCCAGTCAGTCAGTCGCCCGGCCAGGCTCAGAAGTGCGCCGCTGGGGTCGTGCCTCGCCCTGAGTTTCGGGCCCACTCTGCAAAGCCACCGCAGTCACCCCCTTCGGACCCAATGCCAAGGTCGGAGGGCTCTGCGCCTTGTTGGTACCAGTCAACGACCAGCACGTGCACAGCACCGCCCTGAGGAAGGGCATAGACCCCTCTGTCCAGTGTCCAGGAAAGGACCGCCTGTGGAAGAAGCACCCTGATTCAAACCCCTGTGGGAGCTTAGTCGGCGGCCTCACCAGACGGAAAGCCCCCTCCCCTGCAAGCATTGCAGGGGGGAGAGGGGGGAGGGAGGGGAGCGGTGGTTGCGTTGCGGGGACACGCGCCCACCGGGTCGTCAGGCCCTGCGTCTTGTCCTGTCCTCTGCAGGTGGACCGGTGACCGCGACCAAGGGGCCTCTGCTTCCCTGTCCCCACCGGCCAGGCTTCAACTCCTCTTGGCACCTGGTCCTCCATGGCAACCCCCTGGCCCCGAACCGCTTGCCTGCTCTGAAGGCTGCTTCCTCCTCTTTCAGGAGCGCCTGCCCTCTTTTGCCATCTGCTCTCTTGCTTGGCTCTCAGCGCAGACTCCTAAGACCCTGTGGCCTCCTCGGCCCTCTCTCAGCCTCTGCTGAGCACACACCCTGAAGTCCTGCGCGCACTTCAAGGGTGATGTGTGAATCCACTCTTACATCCATGGGAAGTTAGATGGGAGATGAGAGAACCTGTGACTGCCCAGTCTCCAGGCTACCATGGACCTGGTGACTTGCAGCCCAGAGTGAGTTGGCTGGGGTTGGGTGGGGGGTAGAGGGGTGAGTGTGTGTCTCTGTGTGTGTGTGTGTGTGTGTGTGAGAGAGAGAGAGAGAGAGAGAGAGAGAGAGAGAGAGGAGAGTCAAGGCCAGAGAGGGATTGAGTGGGAGATGGAGACAGGGATGCCTCCTCACAGGCCAAGAGAGGCACAAGAGAGAAGGAGAGATGGATGAACAGGGACCCACAGAGACATCTGCTGCTCCGATGAGAGTGAAAGGGAGAGACAGGCAGAGAGAGAGATTGACTCAGGGGGACCCTCACGGAGGAAGGCGGTGGGGAAGGAGGTAGAGACACAGGAGGGACCTTGCGGAGGTGGTGCAAAGAGAAAGGACCCAGGCAGAGACGCTCGATGGACTCTCCCACTCCCAGGATCTGGGTGTCAAGGTTCTGCTTGTGTGGCAGGAACGGGTGAGGGAGCGGGCCCCGCGGGTGGGCCCCGTGTTCTGGGGAAGGCGGGTGTCGCCCCCCCACACACCCCATCCTCCAGGCCGAGGGGTGGGGGGGTCGGTCTGGGTGCACATGGAGGGTCGTGGCCTGGACCTGGCTCGGCTCAGCGGGGTCTCATGGAGTGAGTGTCCTAGCGTCCCTGGGGAGAGCCAGGCCTGTGGGCCTTGTTGCAGGCGCTGGGCGCTGGTCGTCGGGAGGCCAGCCGCAGGCCTGAAGGGACAGCGACCGGCAGCCCAGGGCTGCGCCTGCGCCCTGGCCCGAGGGCCCGGGGGTCACGGCCTGTCTCTCGGGGCCACGCAAGTTAAAAGTGTGTGTGGGAAGGGGGCGCAAAAGCCTACAGCACCCGGTATTCCCAGGCGGTCTCCCATCCAAGTACTAACCAGGCCCGACCCTGCTTAGCTTCCGAGATCAGACGAGATCGGGCGCGTTCAGGGTGGTATGGCCGTAGACGGGGAGGGCCGCCCGGGGGCGCCTCAAGAGCCTGCTCCGGGTTCCACCCTTCAGTCCAGGGGACGGGAGGGGGGTGGAGGGGGGAAATCGGAGGGGGTGGTCGCAGGGGGCCTCCCTCGCCCGCCCCACAACAGCGCAGCCCAGCCCAACTCAACTCAAGGCTGGGGGCTCTCACGCTCCGCTCCGACCTGACTCCACCGGGCAGTGGCCCAGGGGTCCTGGGAGACTGGGACTGGCTGAGTCCCGCCTCCAACACCGCCGCTCTCCACCTGGCTCCACCTACCGCGAGCCCCACCAAGCGCCCGCAGGGATCGCACCGCCCCGCCCCGGCCTGGCGTGGCCTGGCGTGGCCTGGCCTCCTCCGCCGCTCCTCGCCAAGGCCCAGGCCTCCCGCGACCCCAACCCCCCCACGGACCCCCGGCCCCCCACCGCCACGCCCACCCCGCCTTTCGCCAGGCGGAGAAGCCCAGAAGCCCTGGCCGTTTCAGTGTCCCGCGCGCGCGAACCTAGCCTAGCCTAGCCCGGAGCCCAGAGAGCCAGGGGCGGAGAGGCAGGCGGGCACCCCCCTCGGACACCCCAGGGACCCTGACAGAGGCCCTGCGCCCCAGGCGGAAATGCAGTCCGACTGGGCAATGGCCAGCCGCCGGCCACACACGTCCCCTGAGCGTGCCTGGCGAGTGGAGCCACGCACAGGGAGGGCAGGAGGGAGGAACACACTCAGGGACTCACGGAAAACCGGGCAGAGGGTGGCCGGGGGCAGCGGCCTGCTGGCTCCCAGTCAGTCAGTCGCCCGGCCAGGCTCAGAAGTGCGCCGCTGGGGTCGTGCCTCGCCCTGAGTTTCGGGCCCACTCTGCAAAGCCACCGCAGTCACCCCCTTCGGACCCAATGCCAAGGTCGGAGGGCTCTGCGCCTTGTTGGTACCAGTCAACGACCAGCACGTGCACAGCACCGCCCTGAGGAAGGGCATAGACCCCTCTGTCCAGTGTCCAGGAAAGGACCGCCTGTGGAAGAAGCACCCTGATTCAAACCCCTGTGGGAGCTTAGTCGGCGGCCTCACCAGACGGAAAGCCCCCTCCCCTGCAAGCATTGCAGGGGGGAGAGGGGGGAGGGAGGGGAGCGGTGGTTGCGTTGCGGGGACACGCGCCCACCGGGTCGTCAGGCCCTGCGTCTTGTCCTGTCCTCTGCAGGTGGACCGGTGACCGCGACCAAGGGGCCTCTGCTTCCCTGTCCCCACCGGCCAGGCTTCAACTCCTCTTGGCACCTGGTCCTCCATGGCAACCCCCTGGCCCCGAACCGCTTGCCTGCTCTGAAGGCTGCTTCCTCCTCTTTCAGGAGCGCCTGCCCTCTTTTGCCATCTGCTCTCTTGCTTGGCTCTCAGCGCAGACTCCTAAGACCCTGTGGCCTCCTCGGCCCTCTCTCAGCCTCTGCTGAGCACACACCCTGAAGTCCTGCGCGCACTTCAAGGGTGATGTGTGAATCCACTCTTACATCCATGGGAAGTTAGATGGGAGATGAGAGAACCTGTGACTGCCCAGTCTCCAGGCTACCATGGACCTGGTGACTTGCAGCCCAGAGTGAGTTGGCTGGGGTTGGGTGGGGGGTAGAGGGGTGAGTGTGTGTCTCTGTGTGTGTGTGTGTGTGTGTGTGTGAGAGAGAGAGAGAGAGAGAGAGAGAGAGAGAGAGGAGAGTCAAGGCCAGAGAGGGATTGAGTGGGAGATGGAGACAGGGATGCCTCCTCACAGGCCAAGAGAGGCACAAGAGAGAAGGAGAGATGGATGAACAGGGACCCACAGAGACATCTGCTGCTCCGATGAGAGTGAAAGGGAGAGACAGGCAGAGAGAGAGATTGACTCAGGGGGACCCTCACGGAGGAAGGCGGTGGGGAAGGAGGTAGAGACACAGGAGGGACCTTGCGGAGGTGGTGCAAAGAGAAAGGACCCAGGCAGAGACGCTCGATGGACTCTCCCACTCCCAGGATCTGGGTGTCAAGGTTCTGCTTGTGTGGCAGGAACGGGTGAGGGAGCGGGCCCCGCGGGTGGGCCCCGTGTTCTGGGGAAGGCGGGTGTCGCCCCCCCACACACCCCATCCTCCAGGCCGAGGGGTGGGGGGGTCGGTCTGGGTGCACATGGAGGGTCGTGGCCTGGACCTGGCTCGGCTCAGCGGGGTCTCATGGAGTGAGTGTCCTAGCGTCCCTGGGGAGAGCCAGGCCTGTGGGCCTTGTTGCAGGCGCTGGGCGCTGGTCGTCGGGAGGCCAGCCGCAGGCCTGAAGGGACAGCGACCGGCAGCCCAGGGCTGCGCCTGCGCCCTGGCCCGAGGGCCCGGGGGTCACGGCCTGTCTCTCGGGGCCACGCAAGTTAAAAGTGTGTGTGGGAAGGGGGCGCAAAAGCCTACAGCACCCGGTATTCCCAGGCGGTCTCCCATCCAAGTACTAACCAGGCCCGACCCTGCTTAGCTTCCGAGATCAGACGAGATCGGGCGCGTTCAGGGTGGTATGGCCGTAGACGGGGAGGGCTGCCCGGGGGCGCCTCAAGAGCCTGCTCCGGGTTCCACCCTTCAGTCCAGGGGACGGGAGGGGGGTGGAGGGGGGAAATCGGAGGGGGTGGTCGCAGGGGGCCTCCCTCGCCCGCCCCACAACAGCGCAGCCCAGCCCAACTCAACTCAAGGCTGGGGGCTCTCACGCTCCGCTCCGACCTGACTCCACCGGGCAGCGGCCCAGGGGTCCTGGGAGACTGGGACTGGCTGAGTCCCGCCTCCAACACCGCCGCTCTCCACCTGGCTCCACTTACCGCGAGCCCCACCAAGCGCCCGCAGGGATCGCACCGCCCCGCCCCGGCCTGGCGTGGCCTGGCGTGGCCTGGCCTCCTCCGCCGCTCCTCGCCAAGGCCCAGGCCTCCCGCGACCCCAACCCCCCCACGGACCCCCGGCCCCCCACCGCCACGCCCACCTCGCCTTTCGCCAGGCGGAGAAGCCCAGAAGCCCTGGCCGTTTCAGTGTCCCGCGCGCGCGAACCTAGCCTAGCCTAGCCCGGAGCCCAGAGAGCCAGGGGCGGAGAGGCAGGCGGGCACCCCCCTCGGACACCCCAGGGACCCTGACAGAGGCCCTGCGCCCCAGGCGGAAATGCAGTCCGACTGGGCAATGGCCAGCCGCCGGCCACACACGTCCCCTGAGCGTGCCTGGCGAGTGGAGCCACGCACAGGGAGGGCAGGAGGGAGGAACACACTCAGGGACTCAGGGAAAACCGGGCAGAGGGTGGCCGGGGGCAGCGGCCCGCTGGCTCCCAGTCAGTCAGTCGCCCGGCCAGGCTCAGAAGTGCGCCGCTGGGGTCGTGCCTCGCCCTGAGTTTCGGGCCCACTCTGCAAAGCCACCGCAGTCACCCCCTTCGGACCCAATGCCAAGGTCGGAGGGCTCTGCGCCTTGTTGGTACCAGTCAACGACCAGCACGTGCACAGCACCGCCCTGAGGAAGGGCATAGACCCCTCTGTCCAGTGTCCAGGAAAGGACCGCCTGTGGAAGAAGCACCCTGATTCAAACCCCTGTGGGAGCTTAGTCGGCGGCCTCACCAGACGGAAAGCCCCCTCCCCTGCAAGCATTGCAGGGGGGAGAGGGGGGAGGGAGGGGAGCGGTGGTTGCGTTGCGGGGACACGCGCCCACCGGGTCGTCAGGCCCTGCGTCTTGTCCTGTCCTCTGCAGGTGGACCGGTGACCGCGACCAAGGGGCCTCTGCTTCCCTGTCCCCACCGGCCAGGCTTCAACTCCTCTTGGCACCTGGTCCTCCATGGCAACCCCCTGGCCCCGAACCGCTTGCCTGCTCTGAAGGCTGCTTCCTCCTCTTTCAGGAGCGCCTGCCCTCTTTTGCCATCTGCTCTCTTGCTTGGCTCTCAGCGCAGACTCCTAAGACCCTGTGGCCTCCTCGGCCCTCTCTCAGCCTCTGCTGAGCACACACCCTGAAGTCCTGCGCGCACTTCAAGGGTGATGTGTGAATCCACTCTTACATCCATGGGAAGTTAGATGGGAGATGAGAGAACCTGTGACTGCCCAGTCTCCAGGCTACCATGGACCTGGTGACTTGCAGCCCAGAGTGAGTTGGCTGGGGTTGGGTGGGGGGTAGAGGGGTGAGTGTGTGTCTCTGTGTGTGTGTGTGTGTGTGTGAGAGAGAGAGAGAGAGAGAGAGAGAGAGAGAGGAGAGTCAAGGCCAGAGAGGGATTGAGTGGGAGATGGAGACAGGGATGCCTCCTCACAGGCCAAGAGAGGCACAAGAGAGAAGGAGAGATGGATGAACAGGGACCCACAGAGACATCTGCTGCTCCGATGAGAGTGAAAGGGAGAGACAGGCAGAGAGAGAGATTGACTCAGGGGGACCCTCACGGAGGAAGGCGGTGGGGAAGGAGGTAGAGACACAGGAGGGACCTTGCGGAGGTGGTGCAAAGAGAAAGGACCCAGGCAGAGACGCTCGATGGACTCTCCCACTCCCAGGATCTGGGTGTCAAGGTTCTGCTTGTGTGGCAGGAACGGGTGAGGGAGCGGGCCCCGCGGGTGGGCCCCGTGTTCTGGGGAAGGCGGGTGTCGCCCCCCCACACAACCCATCCTCCAGGCCGAGGGGTGGGGGGGTCGGTCTGGGTGCACATGGAGGGTCGTGGCCTGGACCTGGCTCGGCTCAGCGGGGTCTCATGGAGTGAGTGTCCTAGCGTCCCTGGGGAGAGCCAGGCCTGTGGGCCTTGTTGCAGGCGCTGGGCGCTGGTCGTCGGGAGGCCAGCCGCAGGCCTGAAGGGACAGCGACCGGCAGCCCAGGGCCGAGGGCCCGGGGGTCACGGCCTGTCTCTCGGGGCCACGCAAGTTAAAAGTGTGTGTGGGAAGGGGGCGCAAAAGCCTACAGCACCCGGTATTCCCAGGCGGTCTCCCATCCAAGTACTAACCAGGCCCGACCCTGCTTAGCTTCCGAGATCAGACGAGATCGGGCGCGTTCAGGGTGGTATGGCCGTAGACGGGGAGGGCTGCCCGGGGGCGCCTCAAGAGCCTGCTCCGGGTTCCACCCTTCAGTCCAGGGGACGGGAGGGGGGTGGAGGGGGGAAATCGGAGGGGGTGGTCGCAGGGGGCCTCCCTCGCCCGCCCCACAACAGCGCAGCCCAGCCCAACTCAACTCAAGGCTGGGGGCTCTCACGCTCCGCTCCGACCTGACTCCACCGGGCAGCGGCCCAGGGGTCCTGGGAGACTGGGACTGGCTGAGTCCCGCCTCCAACACCGCCCCTCTCCACCTGGCTCCACCTACCGCGAGCCCCACCAAGCGCCCGCAGGGATCGCACCGCCCCGCCCCGGCCTGGCGTGGCCTGGCGTGGCCTGGCCTCCTCCGCCGCTCCTCGCCAAGGCCCAGGCCTCCCGCGACCCCAACCCCCCCACGGACCCCCGGCCCCCCACCGCCACGCCCACCCCGCCTTTCGCCAGGCGGAGAAGCCCAGAAGCCCTGGCCGTTTCAGTGTCCCGCGCGCGCGAACCTAGCCTAGCCTAGCCCGGAGCCCAGAGAGCCAGGGGCGGAGAGGCAGGCGGGCACCCCCCTCGGACACCCCAGGGACCCTGACACAGGCCCAGCGCCCCAGGCGGAAATGCAGTCCGACTGGGCAATGGCCAGCCGCCGGCCACCCACGTCCCCTGAGCGTGCCTGGCGAGTGGAGCCACGCACAGGGAGGGCAGGAGGGAGGAACACACTCAGGGACTCAGGGAAAACCGGGCAGAGGGTGGCCGGGGGCAGCGGCCCGCTGGCTCCCAGTCAGTCAGTCGCCCGGCCAGGCTCAGAAGTGCGCCGCTGGGGTCGTGCCTCGCCCTGAGTTTCGGGCCCACTCTGCAAAGCCACCGCAGTCACCCCCTTCGGACCCAATGCCAAGGTCGGAGGGCTCTGCGCCTTGTTGGTACCAGTCAACGACCAGCACGTGCACAGCACCGCCCTGAGGAAGGGCATAGACCCCTCTGTCCAGTGTCCAGGAAAGGACCGCCTGTGGAAGAAGCACCCTGATTCAAACCCCTGTGGGAGCTTAGTCGGCGGCCTCACCAGACGGAAAGCCCCCTCCCCTGCAAGCATTGCAGGGGGGAGAGGGGGGAGGGAGGGGAGCGGTGGTTGCGTTGCGGGGACACGCGCCCACCGGGTCGTCAGGCCCTGCGTCTTGTCCTGTCCTCTGCAGGTGGACCGGTGACCGCGACCAAGGGGCCTCTGCTTCCCTGTCCCCACCGGCCAGGCTTCAACTCCTCTTGGCACCTGGTCCTCCATGGCAACCCCCTGGCCCCGAACCGCTTGCCTGCTCTGAAGGCTGCTTCCTCCTCTTTCAGGAGCGCCTGCCCTCTTTTGCCATCTGCTCTCTTGCTTGGCTCTCAGCGCAGACTCCTAAGACCCTGTGGCCTCCTCGGCCCTCTCTCAGCCTCTGCTGAGCACACACCCTGAAGTCCTGCGCGCACTTCAAGGGTGATGTGTGAATCCACTCTTACATCCATGGGAAGTTAGATGGGAGATGAGAGAACCTGTGACTGCCCAGTCTCCAGGCTACCATGGACCTGGTGACTTGCAGCCCAGAGTGAGTTGGCTGGGGTTGGGTGGGGGGTAGAGGGGTGAGTGTGTGTCTCTGTGTGTGTGTGTGTGTGTGTGAGAGAGAGAGAGAGAGAGAGAGAGAGAGAGAGAGGAGAGTCAAGGCCAGAGAGGGATTGAGTGGGAGATGGAGACAGGGATGCCTCCTCACAGGCCAAGAGAGGCACAAGAGAGAAGGAGAGATGGATGAACAGGGACCCACAGAGACATCTGCTGCTCCGATGAGAGTGAAAGGGAGAGACAGGCAGAGAGAGAGATTGACTCAGGGGGACCCTCACGGAGGAAGGCGGTGGGGAAGGAGGTAGAGACACAGGAGGGACCTTGCGGAGGTGGTGCAAAGAGAAAGGACCCAGGCAGAGACGCTCGATGGACTCTCCCACTCCCAGGATCTGGGTGTCAAGGTTCTGCTTGTGTGGCAGGAACGGGTGAGGGAGCGGGCCCCGCGGGTGGGCCCCGTGTTCTGGGGAAGGCGGGTGTCGCCCCCCCACACACCCCATCCTCCAGGCCGAGGGGTGGGGGGGTCGGTCTGGGTGCACATGGAGGGTCGTGGCCTGGACCTGGCTCGGCTCAGCGGGGTCTCATGGAGTGAGTGTCCTAGCGTCCCTGGGGAGAGCCAGGCCTGTGGGCCTTGTTGCAGGCGCTGGGCGCTGGTCGTCGGGAGGCCAGCCGCAGGCCTGAAGGGACAGCGACCGGCAGCCCAGGGCTGCGCCTGCGCCCTGGCCCGAGGGCCCGGGGGTCACGGCCTGTCTCTCGGGGCCACGCAAGTTAAAAGTGTGTGTGGGAAGGGGGCGCAAAAGCCTACAGCACCCGGTATTCCCAGGCGGTCTCCCATCCAAGTACTAACCAGGCCCGACCCTGCTTAGCTTCCGAGATCAGACGAGATCGGGCGCGTTCAGGGTGGTATGGCCGTAGACGGGGAGGGCCGCCCGGGGGCGCCTCAAGAGCCTGCTCCGGGTTCCACCCTTCAGTCCAGGGGACGGGAGGGGGGTGGAGGGGGGAAATCGGAGGGGGTGGTCGCAGGGGGCCTCCCTCGCCCGCCCCACAACAGCGCAGCCCAGCCCAACTCAACTCAAGGCTGGGGGCTCTCACGCTCCGCTCCGACCTGACTCCACCGGGCAGCGGCCCAGGGGTCCTGGGAGACTGGGACTGGCTGAGTCCCGCCTCCAACACCGCCCCTCTCCACCTGGCTCCACCTACCGCGAGCCCCACCAAGCGCCCGCAGGGATCGCACCGCCCCGCCCCGGCCTGGCGTGGCCTGGCGTGGCCTGGCCTCCTCCGCCGCTCCTCGCCAAGGCCCAGGCCTCCCGCGACCCCAACCCCCCCACGGACCCCCGGCCCCCCACCGCCACGCCCACCCCGCCTTTCGCCAGGCGGAGAAGCCCAGAAGCCCTGGCCGTTTCAGTGTCCCGCGCGCGCGAACCTAGCCTAGCCTAGCCCGGAGCCCAGAGAGCCAGGGGCGGAGAGGCAGGCGGGCACCCCCCTCGGACACCCCAGGGACCCTGACAGAGGCCCTGCGCCCCAGGCGGAAATGCAGTCCGACTGGGCAATGGCCAGCCGCCGGCCACACACGTCCCCTGAGCGTGCCTGGCGAGTGGAGCCACGCACAGGGAGGGCAGGAGGGAGGAACACACTCAGGGACTCAGGGAAAACCGGGCAGAGGGTGGCCGGGGGCAGCGGCCCGCTGGCTCCCAGTCAGTCAGTCGCCCGGCCAGGCTCAGAAGTGCGCCGCTGGGGTCGTGCCTCGCCCTGAGTTTCGGGCCCACTCTGCAAAGCCACCGCAGTCACCCCCTTCGGACCCAATGCCAAGGTCGGAGGGCTCTGCGCCTTGTTGGTACCAGTCAACGACCAGCACGTGCACAGCACCGCCCTGAGGAAGGGCATAGACCCCTCTGTCCAGTGTCCAGGAAAGGACCGCCTGTGGAAGAAGCACCCTGATTCAAACCCCTGTGGGAGCTTAGTCGGCGGCCTCACCAGACGGAAAGCCCCCTCCCCTGCAAGCATTGCAGGGGGGAGAGGGGGGAGGGAGGGGAGCGGTGGTTGCGTTGCGGGGACACGCGCCCACCGGGTCGTCAGGCCCTGCGTCTTGTCCTGTCCTCTGCAGGTGGACCGGTGACCGCGACCAAGGGGCCTCTGCTTCCCTGTCCCCACCGGCCAGGCTTCAACTCCTCTTGGCACCTGGTCCTCCATGGCAACCCCCTGGCCCCGAACCGCTTGCCTGCTCTGAAGGCTGCTTCCTCCTCTTTCAGGAGCGCCTGCCCTCTTTTGCCATCTGCTCTCTTGCTTGGCTCTCAGCGCAGACTCCTAAGACCCTGTGGCCTCCTCGGCCCTCTCTCAGCCTCTGCTGAGCACACACCCTGAAGTCCTGCGCGCACTTCAAGGGTGATGTGTGAATCCACTCTTACATCCATGGGAAGTTAGATGGGAGATGAGAGAACCTGTGACTGCCCAGTCTCCAGGCTACCATGGACCTGGTGACTTGCAGCCCAGAGTGAGTTGGCTGGGGTTGGGTGGGGGGTAGAGGGGTGAGTGTGTGTCTCTGTGTGTGTGTGTGTGTGTGTGAGAGAGAGAGAGAGAGAGAGAGAGAGAGAGAGGAGAGTCAAGGCCAGAGAGGGATTGAGTGGGAGATGGAGACAGGGATGCCTCCTCACAGGCCAAGAGAGGCACAAGAGAGAAGGAGAGATGGATGAACAGGGACCCACAGAGACATCTGCTGCTCCGATGAGAGTGAAAGGGAGAGACAGGCAGAGAGAGAGATTGACTCAGGGGGACCCTCACGGAGGAAGGCGGTGGGGAAGGAGGTAGAGACACAGGAGGGACCTTGCGGAGGTGGTGCAAAGAGAAAGGACCCAGGCAGAGACGCTCGATGGACTCTCCCACTCCCAGGATCTGGGTGTCAAGGTTCTGCTTGTGTGGCAGGAACGGGTGAGGGAGCGGGCCCCGCGGGTGGGCCCCGTGTTCTGGGGAAGGCGGGTGTCGCCCCCCCACACACCCCATCCTCCAGGCCGAGGGGTGGGGGGGTCGGTCTGGGTGCACATGGAGGGTCGTGGCCTGGACCTGGCTCGGCTCAGCGGGGTCTCATGGAGTGAGTGTCCTAGCGTCCCTGGGGAGAGCCAGGCCTGTGGGCCTTGTTGCAGGCGCTGGGCGCTGGTCGTCGGGAGGCCAGCCGCAGGCCTGAAGGGACAGCGACCGGCAGCCCAGGGCTGCGCCTGCGCCCTGGCCCGAGGGCCCGGGGGTCACGGCCTGTCTCTCGGGGCCACGCAAGTTAAAAGTGTGTGTGGGAAGGGGGCGCAAAAGCCTACAGCACCCGGTATTCCCAGGCGGTCTCCCATCCAAGTACTAACCAGGCCCGACCCTGCTTAGCTTCCGAGATCAGACGAGATCGGGCGCGTTCAGGGTGGTATGGCCGTAGACGGGGAGGGCCGCCCGGGGGCGCCTCAAGAGCCTGCTCCGGGTTCCACCCTTCAGTCCAGGGGACGGGAGGGGGGTGGAGGGGGGAAATCGGAGGGGGTGGTCGCAGGGGGCCTCCCTCGCCCGCCCCACAACAGCGCAGCCCAGCCCAACTCAACTCAAGGCTGGGGGCTCTCACGCTCCGCTCCGACCTGACTCCACCGGGCAGCGGCCCAGGGGTCCTGGGAGACTGGGACTGGCTGAGTCCCGCCTCCAACACCGCCCCTCTCCACCTGGCTCCACCTACCGCGAGCCCCACCAAGCGCCCGCAGGGATCGCACCGCCCCGCCCCGGCCTGGCGTGGCCTGGCGTGGCCTGGCCTCCTCCGCCGCTCCTCGCCAAGGCCCAGGCCTCCCGCGACCCCAACCCCCCCACGGACCCCCGGCCCCCCACCGCCACGCCCACCCCGCCTTTCGCCAGGCGGAGAAGCCCAGAAGCCCTGGCCGTTTCAGTGTCCCGCGCGCGCGAACCTAGCCTAGCCTAGCCCGGAGCCCAGAGAGCCAGGGGCGGAGAGGCAGGCGGGCACCCCCCTCGGACACCCCAGGGACCCTGACACAGGCCCAGCGCCCCAGGCGGAAATGCAGTCCGACTGGGCAATGGCCAGCCGCCGGCCACACACGTCCCCTGAGCGTGCCTGGCGAGTGGAGCCACGCACAGGGAGGGCAGGAGGGAGGAACACACTCAGGGACTCAGGGAAAACCGGGCAGAGGGTGGCCGGGGGCAGCGGCCCGCTGGCTCCCAGTCAGTCAGTCGCCCGGCCAGGCTCAGAAGTGCGCCGCTGGGGTCGTGCCTCGCCCTGAGTTTCGGGCCCACTCTGCAAAGCCACCGCAGTCACCCCCTTCGGACCCAATGCCAAGGTCGGAGGGCTCTGCGCCTTGTTGGTACCAGTCAACGACCAGCACGTGCACAGCACCGCCCTGAGGAAGGGCATAGACCCCTCTGTCCAGTGTCCAGGAAAGGACCGCCTGTGGAAGAAGCACCCTGATTCAAACCCCTGTGGGAGCTTAGTCGGCGGCCTCACCAGACGGAAAGCCCCCTCCCCTGCAAGCATTGCAGGGGGGAGAGGGGGGAGGGAGGGGAGCGGTGGTTGCGTTGCGGGGACACGCGCCCACCGGGTCGTCAGGCCCTGCGTCTTGTCCTGTCCTCTGCAGGTGGACCGGTGACCGCGACCAAGGGGCCTCTGCTTCCCTGTCCCCACCGGCCAGGCTTCAACTCCTCTTGGCACCTGGTCCTCCATGGCAACCCCCTGGCCCCGAACCGCTTGCCTGCTCTGAAGGCTGCTTCCTCCTCTTTCAGGAGCGCCTGCCCTCTTTTGCCATCTGCTCTCTTGCTTGGCTCTCAGCGCAGACTCCTAAGACCCTGTGGCCTCCTCGGCCCTCTCTCAGCCTCTGCTGAGCACACACCCTGAAGTCCTGCGCGCACTTCAAGGGTGATGTGTGAATCCACTCTTACATCCATGGGAAGTTAGATGGGAGATGAGAGAACCTGTGACTGCCCAGTCTCCAGGCTACCATGGACCTGGTGACTTGCAGCCCAGAGTGAGTTGGCTGGGGTTGGGTGGGGGGTAGAGGGGTGAGTGTGTGTCTCTGTGTGTGTGTGTGTGTGTGTGTGTGTGTGAGAGAGAGAGAGAGAGAGAGAGAGAGAGAGAGAGAGAGAGGAGAGTCAAGGCCAGAGAGGGATTGAGTGGGAGATGGAGACAGGGATGCCTCCTCACAGGCCAAGAGAGGCACAAGAGAGAAGGAGAGATGGATGAACAGGGACCCACAGAGACATCTGCTGCTCCGATGAGAGTGAAAGGGAGAGACAGGCAGAGAGAGAGATTGACTCAGGGGGACCCTCACGGAGGAAGGCGGTGGGGAAGGAGGTAGAGACACAGGAGGGACCTTGCGGAGGTGGTGCAAAGAGAAAGGACCCAGGCAGAGACGCTCGATGGACTCTCCCACTCCCAGGATCTGGGTGTCAAGGTTCTGCTTGTGTGGCAGGAATGGGTGAGGGAGCGGGCCCCGCGGGTGGGCCCCGTGTTCTGGGGAAGGCGGGTGTCGCCCCCCCACACACCCCATCCTCCAGGCCGAGGGGTGGGGGGGTCGGTCTGGGTGCACATGGAGGGTCGTGGCCTGGACCTGGCTCGGCTCAGCGGGGTCTCATGGAGTGAGTGTCCTAGCGTCCCTGGGGAGAGCCAGGCCTGTGGGCCTTGTTGCAGGCGCTGGGCGCTGGTCGTCGGGAGGCCAGCCGCAGGCCTGAAGGGACAGCGACCGGCAGCCCAGGGCTGCGCCTGCGCCCTGGCCCGAGGGCCCGGGGGTCACGGCCTGTCTCTCGGGGCCACGCAAGTTAAAAGTGTGTGTGGGAAGGGGGCGCAAAAGCCTACAGCACCCGGTATTCCCAGGCGGTCTCCCATCCAAGTACTAACCAGGCCCGACCCTGCTTAGCTTCCGAGATCAGACGAGATCGGGCGCGTTCAGGGTGGTATGGCCGTAGACGGGGAGGGCCGCCCGGGGGCGCCTCAAGAGCCTGCTCCGGGTTCCACCCTTCAGTCCAGGGGACGGGAGGGGGGTGGAGGGGGGAAATCGGAGGGGGTGGTCGCAGGGGGCCTCCCTCGCCCGCCCCACAACAGCGCAGCCCAGCCCAACTCAACTCAAGGCTGGGGGCTCTCACGCTCCGCTCCGACCTGACTCCACCGGGCAGCGGCCCAGGGGTCCTGGGAGACTGGGACTGGCTGAGTCCCGCCTCCAACACCGCCCCTCTCCACCTGGCTCCACCTACCGCGAGCCCCACCAAGCGCCCGCAGGGATCGCACCGCCCCGCCCCGGCCTGGCGTGGCCTGGCGTGGCCTGGCCTCCTCCGCCGCTCCTCGCCAAGGCCCAGGCCTCCCGCGACCCCAACCCCCCCACGGACCCCCGGCCCCCCACCGCCACGCCCACCCCGCCTTTCGCCAGGCGGAGAAGCCCAGAAGCCCTGGCCGTTTCAGTGTCCCGCGCGCGCGAACCTAGCCTAGCCTAGCCCGGAGCCCAGAGAGCCAGGGGCGGAGAGGCAGGCGGGCACCCCCCTCGGACACCCCAGGGACCCTGACACAGGCCCAGCGCCCCAGGCGGAAATGCAGTCCGACTGGGCAATGGCCAGCCGCCGGCCACCCACGTCCCCTGAGCGTGCCTGGCGAGTGGAGCCACGCACAGGGAGGGCAGGAGGGAGGAACACACTCAGGGACTCAGGGAAAACCGGGCAGAGGGTGGCCGGGGGCAGCGGCCCGCTGGCTCCCAGTCAGTCAGTCGCCCGGCCAGGCTCAGAAGTGCGCCGCTGGGGTCGTGCCTCGCCCTGAGTTTCGGGCCCACTCTGCAAAGCCACCGCAGTCACCCCCTTCGGACCCAATGCCAAGGTCGGAGGGCTCTGCGCCTTGTTGGTACCAGTCAACGACCAGCACGTGCACAGCACCGCCCTGAGGAAGGGCATAGACCCCTCTGTCCAGTGTCCAGGAAAGGACCGCCTGTGGAAGAAGCACCCTGATTCAAACCCCTGTGGGAGCTTAGTCGGCGGCCTCACCAGACGGAAAGCCCCCTCCCCTGCAAGCATTGCAGGGGGGAGAGGGGGGAGGGAGGGGAGCGGTGGTTGCGTTGCGGGGACACGCGCCCACCGGGTCGTCAGGCCCTGCGTCTTGTCCTGTCCTCTGCAGGTGGACCGGTGACCGCGACCAAGGGGCCTCTGCTTCCCTGTCCCCACCGGCCAGGCTTCAACTCCTCTTGGCACCTGGTCCTCCATGGCAACCCCCTGGCCCCGAACCGCTTGCCTGCTCTGAAGGCTGCTTCCTCCTCTTTCAGGAGCGCCTGCCCTCTTTTGCCATCTGCTCTCTTGCTTGGCTCTCAGCGCAGACTCCTAAGACCCTGTGGCCTCCTCGGCCCTCTCTCAGCCTCTGCTGAGCACACACCCTGAAGTCCTGCGCGCACTTCAAGGGTGATGTGTGAATCCACTCTTACATCCATGGGAAGTTAGATGGGAGATGAGAGAACCTGTGACTGCCCAGTCTCCAGGCTACCATGGACCTGGTGACTTGCAGCCCAGAGTGAGTTGGCTGGGGTTGGGTGGGGGGTAGAGGGGTGAGTGTGTGTCTCTGTGTGTGTGTGTGTGTGTGTGTGTGTGTGTGAGAGAGAGAGAGAGAGAGAGAGAGAGAGAGAGAGAGGAGAGTCAAGGCCAGAGAGGGATTGAGTGGGAGATGGAGACAGGGATGCCTCCTCACAGGCCAAGAGAGGCACAAGAGAGAAGGAGAGATGGATGAACAGGGACCCACAGAGACATCTGCTGCTCCGATGAGAGTGAAAGGGAGAGACAGGCAGAGAGAGAGATTGACTCAGGGGGACCCTCACGGAGGAAGGCGGTGGGGAAGGAGGTAGAGACACAGGAGGGACCTTGCGGAGGTGGTGCAAAGAGAAAGGACCCAGGCAGAGACGCTCGATGGACTCTCCCACTCCCAGGATCTGGGTGTCAAGGTTCTGCTTGTGTGGCAGGAACGGGTGAGGGAGCGGGCCCCGCGGGTGGGCCCCGTGTTCTGGGGAAGGCGGGTGTCGCCCCCCCACACACCCCATCCTCCAGGCCGAGGGGTGGGGGGGTCGGTCGGGGTGCACATGGAGGGTCGTGGCCTGGACCTGGCTCGGCTCAGCGGGGTCTCATGGAGTGAGTGTCCTAGCGTCCCTGGGGAGAGCCAGGCCTGTGGGCCTTGTTGCAGGCGCTGGGCGCTGGTCGTCGGGAGGCCAGCCGCAGGCCTGAAGGGACAGCGACCGGCAGCCCAGGGCTGCGCCTGCGCCCTGGCCCGAGGGCCCGGGGGTCACGGCCTGTCTCTCGGGGCCACGCAAGTTAAAAGTGTGTGTGGGAAGGGGGCGCAAAAGCCTACAGCACCCGGTATTCCCAGGCGGTCTCCCATCCAAGTACTAACCAGGCCCGACCCTGCTTAGCTTCCGAGATCAGACGAGATCGGGCGCGTTCAGGGTGGTATGGCCGTAGACGGGGAGGGCCGCCCGGGGGCGCCTCAAGAGCCTGCTCCGGGTTCCACCCTTCAGTCCAGGGGACGGGAGGGGGGTGGAGGGGGGAAATCGGAGGGGGTGGTCGCAGGGGGCCTCCCTCGCCCGCCCCACAACAGCGCAGCCCAGCCCAACTCAACTCAAGGCTGGGGGCTCTCACGCTCCGCTCCGACCTGACTCCACCGGGCAGCGGCCCAGGGGTCCTGGGAGACTGGGACTGGCTGAGTCCCGCCTCCAACACCGCCCCTCTCCACCTGGCTCCACCTACCGCGAGCCCCACCAAGCGCCCGCAGGGATCGCACCGCCCCGCCCCGGCCTGGCGTGGCCTGGCGTGGCCTGGCCTCCTCCGCCGCTCCTCGCCAAGGCCCAGGCCTCCCGCGACCCCAACCCCCCCACGGACCCCCGGCCCCCCACCGCCACGCCCACCCCGCCTTTCGCCAGGCGGAGAAGCCCAGAAGCCCTGGCCGTTTCAGTGTCCCGCGCGCGCGAACCTAGCCTAGCCTAGCCCGGAGCCCAGAGAGCCAGGGGCGGAGAGGCAGGCGGGCACCCCCCTCGGACACCCCAGGGACCCTGACACAGGCCCAGCGCCCCAGGCGGAAATGCAGTCCGACTGGGCAATGGCCAGCCGCCGGCCACCCACGTCCCCTGAGCGTGCCTGGCGAGTGGAGCCACGCACAGGGAGGGCAGGAGGGAGGAACACACTCAGGGACTCAGGGAAAACCGGGCAGAGGGTGGCCGGGGGCAGCGGCCCGCTGGCTCCCAGTCAGTCAGTCGCCCGGCCAGGCTCAGAAGTGCGCCGCTGGGGTCGTGCCTCGCCCTGAGTTTCGGGCCCACTCTGCAAAGCCACCGCAGTCACCCCCTTCGGACCCAATGCCAAGGTCGGAGGGCTCTGCGCCTTGTTGGTACCAGTCAACGACCAGCACGTGCACAGCACCGCCCTGAGGAAGGGCATAGACCCCTCTGTCCAGTGTCCAGGAAAGGACCGCCTGTGGAAGAAGCACCCTGATTCAAACCCCTGTGGGAGCTTAGTCGGCGGCCTCACCAGACGGAAAGCCCCCTCCCCTGCAAGCATTGCAGGGGGGAGAGGGGGGAGGGAGGGGAGCGGTGGTTGCGTTGCGGGGACACGCGCCCACCGGGTCGTCAGGCCCTGCGTCTTGTCCTGTCCTCTGCAGGTGGACCGGTGACCGCGACCAAGGGGCCTCTGCTTCCCTGTCCCCACCGGCCAGGCTTCAACTCCTCTTGGCACCTGGTCCTCCATGGCAACCCCCTGGCCCCGAACCGCTTGCCTGCTCTGAAGGCTGCTTCCTCCTCTTTCAGGAGCGCCTGCCCTCTTTTGCCATCTGCTCTCTTGCTTGGCTCTCAGCGCAGACTCCTAAGACCCTGTGGCCTCCTCGGCCCTCTCTCAGCCTCTGCTGAGCACACACCCTGAAGTCCTGCGCGCACTTCAAGGGTGATGTGTGAATCCACTCTTACATCCATGGGAAGTTAGATGGGAGATGAGAGAACCTGTGACTGCCCAGTCTCCAGGCTACCATGGACCTGGTGACTTGCAGCCCAGAGTGAGTTGGCTGGGGTTGGGTGGGGGGTAGAGGGGTGAGTGTGTGTCTCTGTGTGTGTGTGTGTGTGTGTGTGTGTGAGAGAGAGAGAGAGAGAGAGAGAGAGAGAGAGAGAGAGAGGAGAGTCAAGGCCAGAGAGGGATTGAGTGGGAGATGGAGACAGGGATGCCTCCTCACAGGCCAAGAGAGGCACAAGAGAGAAGGAGAGATGGATGAACAGGGACCCACAGAGACATCTGCTGCTCCGATGAGAGTGAAAGGGAGAGACAGGCAGAGAGAGAGATTGACTCAGGGGGACCCTCACGGAGGAAGGCGGTGGGGAAGGAGGTAGAGACACAGGAGGGACCTTGCGGAGGTGGTGCAAAGAGAAAGGACCCAGGCAGAGACGCTCGATGGACTCTCCCACTCCCAGGATCTGGGTGTCAAGGTTCTGCTTGTGTGGCAGGAACGGGTGAGGGAGCGGGCCCCGCGGGTGGGCCCCGTGTTCTGGGGAAGGCGGGTGTCGCCCCCCCACACACCCCATCCTCCAGGCCGAGGGGTGGGGGGGTCGGTCTGGGTGCACATGGAGGGTCGTGGCCTGGACCTGGCTCGGCTCAGCGGGGTCTCATGGAGTGAGTGTCCTAGCGTCCCTGGGGAGAGCCAGGCCTGTGGGCCTTGTTGCAGGCGCTGGGCGCTGGTCGTCGGGAGGCCAGCCGCAGGCCTGAAGGGACAGCGACCGGCAGCCCAGGGCTGCGCCTGCGCCCTGGCCCGAGGGCCCGGGGGTCACGGCCTGTCTCTCGGGGCCACGCAAGTTAAAAGTGTGTGTGGGAAGGGGGCGCAAAAGCCTACAGCACCCGGTATTCCCAGGCGGTCTCCCATCCAAGTACTAACCAGGCCCGACCCTGCTTAGCTTCCGAGATCAGACGAGATCGGGCGCGTTCAGGGTGGTATGGCCGTAGACGGGGAGGGCCGCCCGGGGGCGCCTCAAGAGCCTGCTCCGGGTTCCACCCTTCAGTCCAGGGGACGGGAGGGGGGTGGAGGGGGGAAATCGGAGGGGGTGGTCGCAGGGGGCCTCCCTCGCCCGCCCCACAACAGCGCAGCCCAGCCCAACTCAACTCAAGGCTGGGGGCTCTCACGCTCCGCTCCGACCTGACTCCACCGGGCAGCGGCCCAGGGGTCCTGGGAGACTGGGACTGGCTGAGTCCCGCCTCCAACACCGCCCCTCTCCACCTGGCTCCACCTACCGCGAGCCCCACCAAGCGCCCGCAGGGATCGCACCGCCCCGCCCCGGCCTGGCGTGGCCTGGCGTGGCCTGGCCTCCTCCGCCGCTCCTCGCCAAGGCCCAGGCCTCCCGCGACCCCAACCCCCCCACGGCCCCCCGGCCCCCCACCGCCACGCCCACCCCGCCTTTCGCCAGGCGGAGAAGCCCAGAAGCCCTGGCCGTTTCAGTGTCCCGCGCGCGCGAACCTAGCCTAGCCTAGCCCGGAGCCCAGAGAGCCAGGGGCGGAGAGGCAGGCGGGCACCCCCCTCGGACACCCCAGGGACCCTGACACAGGCCCAGCGCCCCAGGCGGAAATGCAGTCCGACTGGGCAATGGCCAGCCGCCGGCCACACACGTCCCCTGAGCGTGCCTGGCGAGTGGAGCCACGCACAGGGAGGGCAGGAGGGAGGAACACACTCAGGGACTCAGGGAAAACCGGGCAGAGGGTGGCCGGGGGCAGCGGCCCGCTGGCTCCCAGTCAGTCAGTCGCCCGGCCAGGCTCAGAAGTGCGCCGCTGGGGTCGTGCCTCGCCCTGAGTTTCGGGCCCACTCTGCAAAGCCACCGCAGTCACCCCCTTCGGACCCAATGCCAAGGTCGGAGGGCTCTGCGCCTTGTTGGTACCAGTCAACGACCAGCACGTGCACAGCACCGCCCTGAGGAAGGGCATAGACCCCTCTGTCCAGTGTCCAGGAAAGGACCGCCTGTGGAAGAAGCACCCTGATTCAAACCCCTGTGGGAGCTTAGTCGGCGGCCTCACCAGACGGAAAGCCCCCTCCCCTGCAAGCATTGCAGGGGGGAGAGGGGGGAGGGAGGGGAGCGGTGGTTGCGTTGCGGGGACACGCGCCCACCGGGTCGTCAGGCCCTGCGTCTTGTCCTGTCCTCTGCAGGTGGACCGGTGACCGCGACCAAGGGGCCTCTGCTTCCCTGTCCCCACCGGCCAGGCTTCAACTCCTCTTGGCACCTGGTCCTCCATGGCAACCCCCTGGCCCCGAACCGCTTGCCTGCTCTGAAGGCTGCTTCCTCCTCTTTCAGGAGCGCCTGCCCTCTTTTGCCATCTGCTCTCTTGCTTGGCTCTCAGCGCAGACTCCTAAGACCCTGTGGCCTCCTCGGCCCTCTCTCAGCCTCTGCTGAGCACACACCCTGAAGTCCTGCGCGCACTTCAAGGGTGATGTGTGAATCCACTCTTACATCCATGGGAAGTTAGATGGGAGATGAGAGAACCTGTGACTGCCCAGTCTCCAGGCTACCATGGACCTGGTGACTTGCAGCCCAGAGTGAGTTGGCTGGGGTTGGGTGGGGGGTAGAGGGGTGAGTGTGTGTCTCTGTGTGTGTGTGTGTGTGTGTGAGAGAGAGAGAGAGAGAGAGAGAGAGAGAGAGAGAGGAGAGTCAAGGCCAGAGAGGGATTGAGTGGGAGATGGAGACAGGGATGCCTCCTCACAGGCCAAGAGAGGCACAAGAGAGAAGGAGAGATGGATGAACAGGGACCCACAGAGACATCTGCTGCTCCGATGAGAGTGAAAGGGAGAGACAGGCAGAGAGAGAGATTGACTCAGGGGGACCCTCACGGAGGAAGGCGGTGGGGAAGGAGGTAGAGACACAGGAGGGACCTTGCGGAGGTGGTGCAAAGAGAAAGGACCCAGGCAGAGACGCTCGATGGACTCTCCCACTCCCAGGATCTGGGTGTCAAGGTTCTGCTTGTGTGGCAGGAACGGGTGAGGGAGCGGGCCCCGCGGGTGGGCCCCGTGTTCTGGGGAAGGCGGGTGTCGCCCCCCCACACACCCCATCCTCCAGGCCGAGGGGTGGGGGGGTCGGTCTGGGTGCACATGGAGGGTCGTGGCCTGGACCTGGCTCGGCTCAGCGGGGTCTCATGGAGTGAGTGTCCTAGCGTCCCTGGGGAGAGCCAGGCCTGTGGGCCTTGTTGCAGGCGCTGGGCGCTGGTCGTCGGGAGGCCAGCCGCAGGCCTGAAGGGACAGCGACCGGCAGCCCAGGGCTGCGCCTGCGCCCTGGCCCGAGGGCCCGGGGGTCACGGCCTGTCTCTCGGGGCCACGCAAGTTAAAAGTGTGTGTGGGAAGGGGGCGCAAAAGCCTACAGCACCCGGTATTCCCAGGCGGTCTCCCATCCAAGTACTAACCAGGCCCGACCCTGCTTAGCTTCCGAGATCAGACGAGATCGGGCGCGTTCAGGGTGGTATGGCCGTAGACGGGGAGGGCCGCCCGGGGGCGCCTCAAGAGCCTGCTCCGGGTTCCACCCTTCAGTCCAGGGGACGGGAGGGGGGTGGAGGGGGGAAATCGGAGGGGGTGGTCGCAGGGGGCCTCCCTCGCCCGCCCCACAACAGCGCAGCCCAGCCCAACTCAACTCAAGGCTGGGGGCTCTCACGCTCCGCTCCGACCTGACTCCACCGGGCAGCGGCCCAGGGGTCCTGGGAGACTGGGACTGGCTGAGTCCCGCCTCCAACACCGCCCCTCTCCACCTGGCTCCACCTACCGCGAGCCCCACCAAGCGCCCGCAGGGATCGCACCGCCCCGCCCCGGCCTGGCGTGGCCTGGCGTGGCCTGGCCTCCTCCGCCGCTCCTCGCCAAGGCCCAGGCCTCCCGCGACCCCAACCCCCCCACGGACCCCCGGCCCCCCACCGCCACGCCCACCCCGCCTTTCGCCAGGCGGAGAAGCCCAGAAGCCCTGGCCGTTTCAGTGTCCGGCGCGCGCGAACCTAGCCTAGCCTAGCCCGGAGCCCAGAGAGCCAGGGGCGGAGAGGCAGGCGGGCACCCCCCTCGGACACCCCAGGGACCCTGACACAGGCCCAGCGCCCCAGGCGGAAATGCAGTCCGACTGGGCAATGGCCAGCCGCCGGCCACACACGTCCCCTGAGCGTGCCTGGCGAGTGGAGCCACGCACAGGGAGGGCAGGAGGGAGGAACACACTCAGGGACTCAGGGAAAACCGGGCAGAGGGTGGCCGGGGGCAGCGGCCCGCTGGCTCCCAGTCAGTCAGTCGCCCGGCCAGGCTCAGAAGTGCGCCGCTGGGGTCGTGCCTCGCCCTGAGTTTCGGGCCCACTCTGCAAAGCCACCGCAGTCACCCCCTTCGGACCCAATGCCAAGGTCGGAGGGCTCTGCGCCTTGTTGGTACCAGTCAACGACCAGCACGTGCACAGCACCGCCCTGAGGAAGGGCATAGACCCCTCTGTCCAGTGTCCAGGAAAGGACCGCCTGTGGAAGAAGCACCCTGATTCAAACCCCTGTGGGAGCTTAGTCGGCGGCCTCACCAGACGGAAAGCCCCCTCCCCTGCAAGCATTGCAGGGGGGAGAGGGGGGAGGGAGGGGAGCGGTGGTTGCGTTGCGGGGACACGCGCCCACCGGGTCGTCAGGCCCTGCGTCTTGTCCTGTCCTCTGCAGGTGGACCGGTGACCGCGACCAAGGGGCCTCTGCTTCCCTGTCCCCACCGGCCAGGCTTCAACTCCTCTTGGCACCTGGTCCTCCATGGCAACCCCCTGGCCCCGAACCGCTTGCCTGCTCTGAAGGCTGCTTCCTCCTCTTTCAGGAGCGCCTGCCCTCTTTTGCCATCTGCTCTCTTGCTTGGCTCTCAGCGCAGACTCCTAAGACCCTGTGGCCTCCTCGGCCCTCTCTCAGCCTCTGCTGAGCACACACCCTGAAGTCCTGCGCGCACTTCAAGGGTGATGTGTGAATCCACTCTTACATCCATGGGAAGTTAGATGGGAGATGAGAGAACCTGTGACTGCCCAGTCTCCAGGCTACCATGGACCTGGTGACTTGCAGCCCAGAGTGAGTTGGCTGGGGTTGGGTGGGGGGTAGAGGGGTGAGTGTGTGTCTCTGTGTGTGTGTGTGTGTGTGTGTGAGAGAGAGAGAGAGAGAGAGAGAGAGAGAGAGAGAGAGGAGAGTCAAGGCCAGAGAGGGATTGAGTGGGAGATGGAGACAGGGATGCCTCCTCACAGGCCAAGAGAGGCACAAGAGAGAAGGAGAGATGGATGAACAGGGACCCACAGAGACATCTGCTGCTCCGATGAGAGTGAAAGGGAGAGACAGGCAGAGAGAGAGATTGACTCAGGGGGACCCTCACGGAGGAAGGCGGTGGGGAAGGAGGTAGAGACACAGGAGGGACCTTGCGGAGGTGGTGCAAAGAGAAAGGACCCAGGCAGAGACGCTCGATGGACTCTCCCACTCCCAGGATCTGGGTGTCAATGTTCTGCTTGTGTGGCAGGAACGGGTGAGGGAGCGGGCCCCGCGGGTGGGCCCCGTGTTCTGGGGAAGGCGGGTGTCGCCCCCCCACACACCCCATCCTCCAGGCCGAGGGGTGGGGGGGTCGGTCTGGGTGCACATGGAGGGTCGTGGCCTGGACCTGGCTCGGCTCAGCGGGGTCTCATGGAGTGAGTGTCCTAGCGTCCCTGGGGAGAGCCAGGCCTGTGGGCCTTGTTGCAGGCGCTGGGCGCTGGTCGTCGGGAGGCCAGCCGCAGGCCTGAAGGGACAGCGACCGGCAGCCCAGGGCTGCGCCTGCGCCCTGGCCCGAGGGCCCGGGGGTCACGGCCTGTCTCTCGGGGCCACGCAAGTTAAAAGTGTGTGTGGGAAGGGGGCGCAAAAGCCTACAGCACCCGGTATTCCCAGGCGGTCTCCCATCCAAGTACTAACCAGGCCCGACCCTGCTTAGCTTCCGAGATCAGACGAGATCGGGCGCGTTCAGGGTGGTATGGCCGTAGACGGGGAGGGCCGCCCGGGGGCGCCTCAAGAGCCTGCTCCGGGTTCCACCCTTCAGTCCAGGGGACGGGAGGGGGGTGGAGGGGGGAAATCGGAGGGGGTGGTCGCAGGGGGCCTCCCTCGCCCGCCCCACAACAGCGCAGCCCAGCCCAACTCAACTCAAGGCTGGGGGCTCTCACGCTCCGCTCCGACCTGACTCCACCGGGCAGCGGCCCAGGGGTCCTGGGAGACTGGGACTGGCTGAGTCCCGCCTCCAACACCGCCCCTCTCCACCTGGCTCCACCTACCGCGAGCCCCACCAAGCGCCCGCAGGGATCGCACCGCCCCGCCCCGGCCTGGCGTGGCCTGGCGTGGCCTGGCCTCCTCCGCCGCTCCTCGCCAAGGCCCAGGCCTCCCGCGACCCCAACCCCCCCACGGACCCCCGGCCCCCCACCGCCACGCCCACCCCGCCTTTCGCCAGGCGGAGAAGCCCAGAAGCCCTGGCCGTTTCAGTGTCCCGCGCGCGCGAACCTAGCCTAGCCTAGCCCGGAGCCCAGAGAGCCAGGGGCGGAGAGGCAGGCGGGCACCCCCCTCGGACACCCCAGGGACCCTGACACAGGCCCAGCGCCCCAGGCGGAAATGCAGTCCGACTGGGCAATGGCCAGCCGCCGGCCACACACGTCCCCTGAGCGTGCCTGGCGAGTGGAGCCACGCACAGGGAGGGCAGGAGGGAGGAACACACTCAGGGACTCAGGGAAAACCGGGCAGAGGGTGGCCGGGGGCAGCGGCCCGCTGGCTCCCAGTCAGTCAGTCGCCCGGCCAGGCTCAGAAGTGCGCCGCTGGGGTCGTGCCTCGCCCTGAGTTTCGGGCCCACTCTGCAAAGCCACCGCAGTCACCCCCTTCGGACCCAATGCCAAGGTCGGAGGGCTCTGCGCCTTGTTGGTACCAGTCAACGACCAGCACGTGCACAGCACCGCCCTGAGGAAGGGCATAGACCCCTCTGTCCAGTGTCCAGGAAAGGACCGCCTGTGGAAGAAGCACCCTGATTCAAACCCCTGTGGGAGCTTAGTCGGCGGCCTCACCAGACGGAAAGCCCCCTCCCCTGCAAGCATTGCAGGGGGGAGAGGGGGGAGGGAGGGGAGCGGTGGTTGCGTTGCGGGGACACGCGCCCACCGGGTCGTCAGGCCCTGCGTCTTGTCCTGTCCTCTGCAGGTGGACCGGTGACCGCGACCAAGGGGCCTCTGCTTCCCTGTCCCCACCGGCCAGGCTTCAACTCCTCTTGGCACCTGGTCCTCCATGGCAACCCCCTGGCCCCGAACCGCTTGCCTGCTCTGAAGGCTGCTTCCTCCTCTTTCAGGAGCGCCTGCCCTCTTTTGCCATCTGCTCTCTTGCTTGGCTCTCAGCGCAGACTCCTAAGACCCTGTGGCCTCCTCGGCCCTCTCTCAGCCTCTGCTGAGCACACACCCTGAAGTCCTGCGCGCACTTCAAGGGTGATGTGTGAATCCACTCTTACATCCATGGGAAGTTAGATGGGAGATGAGAGAACCTGTGACTGCCCAGTCTCCAGGCTACCATGGACCTGGTGACTTGCAGCCCAGAGTGAGTTGGCTGGGGTTGGGTGGGGGGTAGAGGGGTGAGTGTGTGTCTCTGTGTGTGTGTGTGTGTGTGTGAGAGAGAGAGAGAGAGAGAGAGAGAGAGAGAGAGAGAGGAGAGTCAAGGCCAGAGAGGGATTGAGTGGGAGATGGAGACAGGGATGCCTCCTCACAGGCCAAGAGAGGCACAAGAGAGAAGGAGAGATGGATGAACAGGGACCCACAGAGACATCTGCTGCTCCGATGAGAGTGAAAGGGAGAGACAGGCAGAGAGAGAGATTGACTCAGGGGGACCCTCACGGAGGAAGGCGGTGGGGAAGGAGGTAGAGACACAGGAGGGACCTTGCGGAGGTGGTGCAAAGAGAAAGGACCCAGGCAGAGACGCTCGATGGACTCTCCCACTCCCAGGATCTGGGTGTCAAGGTTCTGCTTGTGTGGCAGGAACGGGTGAGGGAGCGGGCCCCGCGGGTGGGCCCCGTGTTCTGGGGAAGGCGGGTGTCGCCCCCCCACACACCCCATCCTCCAGGCCGAGGGGTGGGGGGGTCGGTCTGGGTGCACATGGAGGGTCGTGGCCTGGACCTGGCTCGGCTCAGCGGGGTCTCATGGAGTGAGTGTCCTAGCGTCCCTGGGGAGAGCCAGGCCTGTGGGCCTTGTTGCAGGCGCTGGGCGCTGGTCGTCGGGAGGCCAGCCGCAGGCCTGAAGGGACAGCGACCGGCAGCCCAGGGCTGCGCCTGCGCCCTGGCCCGAGGGCCCGGGGGTCACGGCCTGTCTCTCGGGGCCACGCAAGTTAAAAGTGTGTGTGGGAAGGGGGCGCAAAAGCCTACAGCACCCGGTATTCCCAGGCGGTCTCCCATCCAAGTACTAACCAGGCCCGACCCTGCTTAGCTTCCGAGATCAGACGAGATCGGGCGCGTTCAGGGTGGTATGGCCGTAGACGGGGAGGGCCGCCCGGGGGCGCCTCAAGAGCCTGCTCCGGGTTCCACCCTTCAGTCCAGGGGACGGGAGGGGGGTGGAGGGGGGAAATCGGAGGGGGTGGTCGCAGGGGGCCTCCCTCGCCCGCCCCACAACAGCGCAGCCCAGCCCAACTCAACTCAAGGCTGGGGGCTCTCACGCTCCGCTCCGACCTGACTCCACCGGGCAGCGGCCCAGGGGTCCTGGGAGACTGGGACTGGCTGAGTCCCGCCTCCAACACCGCCCCTCTCCACCTGGCTCCACCTACCGCGAGCCCCACCAAGCGCCCGCAGGGATCGCACCGCCCCGCCCCGGCCTGGCGTGGCCTGGCGTGGCCTGGCCTCCTCCGCCGCTCCTCGCCAAGGCCCAGGCCTCCCGCGACCCCAACCCCCCCACGGACCCCCGGCCCCCCACCGCCACGCCCACCCCGCCTTTCGCCAGGCGGAGAAGCCCAGAAGCCCTGGCCGTTTCAGTGTCCCGCGCGCGCGAACCTAGCCTAGCCTAGCCCGGAGCCCAGAGAGCCAGGGGCGGAGAGGCAGGCGGGCACCCCCCTCGGACACCCCAGGGACCCTGACACAGGCCCAGCGCCCCAGGCGGAAATGCAGTCCGACTGGGCAATGGCCAGCCGCCGGCCACACACGTCCCCTGAGCGTGCCTGGCGAGTGGAGCCACGCACAGGGAGGGCAGGAGGGAGGAACACACTCAGGGACTCAGGGAAAACCGGGCAGAGGGTGGCCGGGGGCAGCGGCCCGCTGGCTCCCAGTCAGTCAGTCGCCCGGCCAGGCTCAGAAGTGCGCCGCTGGGGTCGTGCCTCGCCCTGAGTTTCGGGCCCACTCTGCAAAGCCACCGCAGTCACCCCCTTCGGACCCAATGCCAAGGTCGGAGGGCTCTGCGCCTTGTTGGTACCAGTCAACGACCAGCACGTGCACAGCACCGCCCTGAGGAAGGGCATAGACCCCTCTGTCCAGTGTCCAGGAAAGGACCGCCTGTGGAAGAAGCACCCTGATTCAAACCCCTGTGGGAGCTTAGTCGGCGGCCTCACCAGACGGAAAGCCCCCTCCCCTGCAAGCATTGCAGGGGGGAGAGGGGGGAGGGAGGGGAGCGGTGGTTGCGTTGCGGGGACACGCGCCCACCGGGTCGTCAGGCCCTGCGTCTTGTCCTGTCCTCTGCAGGTGGACCGGTGACCGCGACCAAGGGGCCTCTGCTTCCCTGTCCCCACCGGCCAGGCTTCAACTCCTCTTGGCACCTGGTCCTCCATGGCAACCCCCTGGCCCCGAACCGCTTGCCTGCTCTGAAGGCTGCTTCCTCCTCTTTCAGGAGCGCCTGCCCTCTTTTGCCATCTGCTCTCTTGCTTGGCTCTCAGCGCAGACTCCTAAGACCCTGTGGCCTCCTCGGCCCTCTCTCAGCCTCTGCTGAGCACACACCCTGAAGTCCTGCGCGCACTTCAAGGGTGATGTGTGAATCCACTCTTACATCCATGGGAAGTTAGATGGGAGATGAGAGAACCTGTGACTGCCCAGTCTCCAGGCTACCATGGACCTGGTGACTTGCAGCCCAGAGTGAGTTGGCTGGGGTTGGGTGGGGGGTAGAGGGGTGAGTGTGTGTCTCTGTGTGTGTGTGTGTGTGTGTGTGTGTGAGAGAGAGAGAGCGAGAGAGAGAGAGAGAGAGAGAGAGAGAGAGAGGAGAGTCAAGGCCAGAGAGGGATTGAGTGGGAGATGGAGACAGGGATGCCTCCTCACAGGCCAAGAGAGGCACAAGAGAGAAGGAGAGATGGATGAACAGGGACCCACAGAGACATCTGCTGCTCCGATGAGAGTGAAAGGGAGAGACAGGCAGAGAGAGAGATTGACTCAGGGGGACCCTCACGGAGGAAGGCGGTGGGGAAGGAGGTAGAGACACAGGAGGGACCTTGCGGAGGTGGTGCAAAGAGAAAGGACCCAGGCAGAGACGCTCGATGGACTCTCCCACTCCCAGGATCTGGGTGTCAAGGTTCTGCTTGTGTGGCAGGAACGGGTGAGGGAGCGGGCCCCGCGGGTGGGCCCCGTGTTCTGGGGAAGGCGGGTGTCGCCCCCCCACACACCCCATCCTCCAGGCCGAGGGGTGGGGGGGTCGGTCTGGGTGCACATGGAGGGTCGTGGCCTGGACCTGGCTCGGCTCAGCGGGGTCTCATGGAGTGAGTGTCCTAGCGTCCCTGGGGAGAGCCAGGCCTGTGGGCCTTGTTGCAGGCGCTGGGCGCTGGTCGTCGGGAGGCCAGCCGCAGGCCTGAAGGGACAGCGACCGGCAGCCCAGGGCTGCGCCTGCGCCCTGGCCCGAGGGCCCGGGGGTCACGGCCTGTCTCTCGGGGCCACGCAAGTTAAAAGTGTGTGTGGGAAGGGGGCGCAAAAGCCTACAGCACCCGGTATTCCCAGGCGGTCTCCCATCCAAGTACTAACCAGGCCCGACCCTGCTTAGCTTCCGAGATCAGACGAGATCGGGCGCGTTCAGGGTGGTATGGCCGTAGACGGGGAGGGCCGCCCGGGGGCGCCTCAAGAGCCTGCTCCGGGTTCCACCCTTCAGTCCAGGGGACGGGAGGGGGGTGGAGGGGGGAAATCGGAGGGGGTGGTCGCAGGGGGCCTCCCTCGCCCGCCCCACAACAGCGCAGCCCAGCCCAACTCAACTCAAGGCTGGGGGCTCTCACGCTCCGCTCCGACCTGACTCCACCGGGCAGCGGCCCAGGGGTCCTGGGAGACTGGGACTGGCTGAGTCCCGCCTCCAACACCGCCGCTCTCCACCTGGCTCCACTTACTGCGAGCCCCACCAAGCGCCCGCAGGGATCGCACCGCCCCGCCCCGGCCTGGCGTGGCCTGGCGTGGCCTGGCCTCCTCCGCCGCTCCTCGCCAAGGCCCAGGCCTCCCGCGACCCCAACCCCCCCACGGACCCCCGGCCCCCCACCGCCACGCCCACCCCGCCTTTCGCCAGGCGGAGAAGCCCAGAAGCCCTGGCCGTTTCAGTGTCCCGCGCGCGCGAACCTAGCCTAGCCTAGCCCGGAGCCCAGAGAGCCAGGGGCGGAGAGGCAGGCGGGCACCCCCCTCGGACACCCCAGGGACCCTGACACAGGCCCAGCGCCCCAGGCGGAAATGCAGTCCGACTGGGCAATGGCCAGCCGCCGGCCACACACGTCCCCTGAGCGTGCCTGGCGAGTGGAGCCACGCACAGGGAGGGCAGGAGGGAGGAACACACTCAGGGACTCAGGGAAAACCGGGCAGAGGGTGGCCGGGGGCAGCGGCCCGCTGGCTCCCAGTCAGTCAGTCGCCCGGCCAGGCTCAGAAGTGCGCCGCTGGGGTCGTGCCTCGCCCTGAGTTTCGGGCCCACTCTGCAAAGCCACCGCAGTCACCCCCTTCGGACCCAATGCCAAGGTCGGAGGGCTCTGCGCCTTGTTGGTACCAGTCAACGACCAGCACGTGCACAGCACCGCCCTGAGGAAGGGCATAGACCCCTCTGTCCAGTGTCCAGGAAAGGACCGCCTGTGG